>NC_057809.1:207733961-207755411 GCF_018294505.1 Triticum aestivum
GGCGACATCACAGAAAGGGCTTTAAAAGAAATGCCACAGTCGGACGTCGGGGCGACATCACAGAAAGGGCTTTAAAAGAAATGCCACAGTCGGACGTCGGGGCGACATCATAGAAAGGGCTTGAACAGAAAGTAAAATACAAAAATGCCACAGTCGGACATCTGAGCGACATCGTAGAAAGGGCTTTTATTCACAAGTAAATAATACTCATAATAAACATTTAATTCACGAGAATAAATGGGTTAGTCCATCCACAGGAATAATCATTTAACCGGAATTAGCACTCATGCGAATCACCGGAGTCTCTGCCATCAAAACTAACTTTTGATTAGGATAAGATAATATTGATCTAGGACAGGGAATAGATGATTTGGAGGAATATATGACTCTGCAGAGTTTGTACAAAAATTTTCCCACAGCCAACGGATTTGCGTAGTCACGAAGGACTAGTTCCGTTTACGGTATTTCGGAAGAAAACACAGCTAACCAGTACACACCCATCCTACCTCTCGATGCTAGGAATCACCCTAGACATCGTCCAAGAAAAACTTTTGAGACGGGGAGATCACAATCTCGAATAGCATGGGATCAAATTTATATACGCGCGCTCTAAGGGGTGCCCCCCTCTCGGTCCCAACCGGAAACACCCATGCCCCCTGACTGGATGACTGGCTTTAATCCAGGGCCATGGAACCATCATCACGGCCTCTCCTTTTTGGTGTGTACCAGAAAAGCGGTTTGCAACTTACTAAACCATATTCCTTGCGGAAAACATGTGGTAGTACAAGGAAGGAAATGACAGGAACTGGACCGATACGGTTTGACACTGAAGTCACATAGTCTGGCATAAGACTGGCATGCTACGACACTGCCATCTTACCCATCCTCATGCCAACACATGGCCATTCATACTCACATCCATCCACTTATGGATCATCGAACTCACTTACCTCAATATTGCATAAAATAACGTTCATCGATATGTTCCTCAACATGCCATGAAACTAACTAAATGCAAAACATGCCAAGACACTCATCATATCAAAAGTTCAAACATGCTTGCCTGGTTCAGAGTAGTCGGAGCCTAGCTCGGTGAAGTTCGCGGCTCCGTCACCTCCTTCGGTATCTACGGTATAAAGAAAATATATGCGCTATCGTAAATACCAAGGAGTGCACAAAAATTATTCCAAATATTTTTCAAATAAATCTGATAAAAAACTAGACAAAATTTTAAAGAGAACAGAAAAAGAATCAATCAAAAATACTTTTCTGTTCAAAAGTTATAAGGGTTTTTGTCCAGGGACTCATCTGTAATGAAACAGAAGATTTCCAGGGGCTAGCTTATAAAAACAGAAAACGCTTCGGCAGGAACTACGCCAGCCCAAAGGGAAAGCGCATTTGGCAGAAGGCGTTTTCAGATAACGCTTCGTTTAGAAAGGACAGAGAGGCTGACAGCGGGTCCCGCCTGTCAGGTTTGAACTTTCAAAAAGGGGGGGCGAAGCTCGTCGGCGCCCGAGAGCCGCGGTGGTCGCCGCGGCGATCCATGGCGAGGCAGGGGGATCGGAGGGTACCTCCGTGCTCAGGGCGCCATTCCGCGTCGGTTGGTGGTGGTGGTGGTCGCCGGCGAGTACCACGTCGACGGCGAGCTTTGCTCCGGCGGATGGCGGCTCGGGTGGTCGAGGGACTCGTCGGAGAGGGCTGCAGAGATCAAATTGAAGAGGGGGTTAGGCTCCTGGTAGCTAGAGCGGGTAACGGACGGGGTTTGGGTGCCGGAGATGGCCTCACCGGAGCGAATCGTGGTGGAGGCCGAGGTGGATCGGGGCGGCCGGAGTTGGGGGAGGAGACCTCCTCGAGGACCTCCTAGTGGCCTGGCGTGGCGTTGGTGAGGAGTGGTGATGCTGCGTGCACGAGGGTGAGCTCGGGGGCCCTTTTTATAGGCGGCCCGAGGCGGTTGCCGTGAACGGGGGTCTCCGGCGAGTGATTACGGCGGTGCCGTGGATGTGCAGTGGGATTAGGGGTTTGGGCATCGTCGTTGAGGTCCACCGGTCCCATTTAGGTGCTAAACGGGCTGGGATTTGGTGCTATGGGCGAGCTCGACGGAACGGGGGTGGCGCGGCCCGTCGGCGGCAGGGAGCACGTTCCGTGCTTGCCGGGCCACGGCGACGGTGCCACGGGCATGCGCTGGCACGGCAGGGACACGCAGAGAGCCAGGGGGCTTTGGGCGGCGCTGAACGGTGTTCTGCCGTGGTGTGCCTTCTGTCAGCCGCCACGGGAGGTCCCGACACCGCAGAAGACGCCGGCGAGGGCGGGCCAGCGTGCCACCGACGCCAGGAAGGCTCCACGCACGCGTGTGAAGCTCCGGACAATAGGGAGGGGCTGCGAGCATCGAGCCAAGCGCACTGTCTACGCGTGATAGAAATGGACGGACGAAAACGACACTGAAACTGAATTTTCTGAATTTTGAACAGCAACAGTGCATGCAAGGTGTTCGACAGAATGAATTTGGCCTCTGGTGATTTTTCCTTGAGCTGATTTTTGGTGGAGTGGCTTCTCATTGCTCAAGTAGGCTGCCTGAATTTTGGTGGAATTTTTGGAATAGTGTAGATATGAATTTCATCAAATTTGGCAAATCTGGTCCAAACTTGCAGAGACTGAATTTTGAAAATTTTGAAAAGAGAAGGATTGGATCAAGATGGTTCTGGGTTGTGGGTACAAGGGACTATCCAGGAGAGTTGGTTTGAGGTCAAAACTCAAATGCAATAGGGTACTTGCTTTGAAAATCACTCAGGCTCCAAATAATTTTCAGAATTGATTTGAGAGGAAAAATAATTAGAATAAAATCCAAAACTTGCTTGGATTAGATGGGACAGAGAACTTAGGTTGATCACAAGGAGTAGGGGAGGTTTTGGAGAGGTTTTATCACATGGGCAAAAATGCAAAGTCATGGGTGGTTTTCAAGATATGAAAATCCCAAGTTTTTCATAGAGTTCTTTTCAAAAGAAAAAGATTAAACTCCCAAAAATAAATTTGAGAGGGAACCAACAGAGAAGAAGTTTCAAAAGGTTCAAACACCAAAGTTTGAAAAAATAAAATCCTAGCCAAAGCAAAGGAAGTCTTTAAGAGGAAGGTTTTCTGAAAAAAGAAAAATTTTAAAAGGCCTCTCTTCAAAAACCACAAAGTTTTTGATAAAAACCAAATTAAAATTTTGGAGTGTCACATCCGGTGCCAATGAGCGACCAGCTGAAGTAGATGGTCGAGCGACATAAGGCAGCTGATCGGGCCATGAAGGGCTTCATAGTCCGGTTGTGGCCTGGCGACGCCCTTCCGAACAACTTCTTCGGCCTAGTGAAGCGGCTGGTGGATGCCTGCCCATGGCTGGAGGTCGTCAAGCGATCCGTCTGCATTGAAGGTGCACGCCGGGCTTTCGCCCGTGTAAAAATGCAGTGGGTCAAGCTAGACGTCGTGAAGCTGATCAAGGAGGGGCCGCCGGAGGGCAAGGAGCACCGCCGCCCCGAGATGTACTATGAGGGTATTCTGCCGGGTGCCCATCTTATCGCGGATGAGTGTTCACAAAATGTAATATTTGAATGAGACTTGCTCATTTTGTCCTATATGTATGAAAACTTGTATCGTATTCGCTATGCAACGCTTGTTAGAATTTAAAATATTACCTTATGTTTGGCTGTTTATCCAATCTGAGAGATGGCTAGTCCTCGGCTTCTGCCCCCATGCCACGAGTGCTGGGGTGTTCGGGATAAAGCTGAGCACTCTTGTTACCATGTTTGGGTCCTTCGAGGGAGGTGTTCAGCACAACGAACAAGGCAACTGGACTAATGATGCTTTATCACTCTCACTTAGCCATAGAATTCTATAATTTTAAATTTCGACGAAGCCCCTGGTATTCGGAAGGCCGAATTCAGGGCGCGATACACGCCTGTAAGCCGGACAGAGGCGGCCCCTCGCCCTAAGCAGCATAAGTCTTTAAGGACTCGAAAACCCTCGCCGAACAGCGACCAGTCTCTCGCCTTATCATGACAGTCAGTTTTAGCTTTCTCTACTGAGGTGCTCAGCCCGGCAGAACCGGAGCACAATCGCAGTAGTTCTCCTAGCGCTACCTTAGCCGATAGAGCGGAACGTAAGGTACCAAAACATAGGAGCCGGGTAAACCCAACATTTTACCAAAGACATAATTCGGAGCTGATGCATATAATGCTATAAGTTCGGGGTGCCGCACTTGTGAAAGTGTTCGGACTTTTCACACCGCATTGTGGGGTACATAAGCCCCTGGTGTATTGGCCGTACCAGAGTGTACGGTTGCAAGGCGTCATTAATGAACACATAGATATATATATATAACAAGAATGCAATAATAGTCGTAATGTTATGCATTGTTTATTAAAAAATTGCATTAAAGCAGAGTGATACAGATGGTGCAATAAGCAAAACAGTAGGACTATGTCCCTTCCAAGGGCGAGCTGAGGAATGATATGAAATCTGTAATCAACCTGGGAATTCCGTTGTATAACGTAGCTGTCTGCCTCCTTGGTTTCTGTATCATCTGTTCGGCAATAGAGCTGTCGGACAGTGTTTCCAGAGATTAAAGTACTGAAATAAAAAGAAAAATAACCAAACGGGAAGCCCCTAGTGCAGTTTAGGCTGCATTTTGGGGCGTGCCGCAGTTGTTCCCCCCCTCCCCACCTGTGCCCATGGTATTTTCAATGCGTAATTATGTACGCGCGACACGAATATCGCCGTTGGGCTGGGATTGTGGTGGCCGCCGTATTGCTACGCGAGCTGAGATCGCGCCAGGCGATCTATTTGTCGATTACCCCGAGCGCGCTTGAAGGTGTCTGGGCTTTGAAACACCGAACTGGTAGATTGCCTTGAGAGGCTGCTTTGCGCTTCTGCTGCAAGGGCCGTGGTGTGCTCCTCTGTTCGGAGAGAGCGCTTTGTGTTTCCATTGACTGTAATAACTCCGCGAGGTCCTGGCATCTTGAGCTTGAGGTATGCATAATGCGGTACCGCATTGAATCTAACAAATGCGGTTCGTCCGAGTAGCGCGTGATAACCACTGCGGAACGGTACTATATCAAAGATTAACTCTTCGCTTCGGAAGTTATCCGGGGATCCGAAGACCACCTCCAGTGTAATGGAGCCTGTGCAGTGGGCCTCTACCCCTGGAATGACGCCCTTAAAGGTCGTTTTTGTGGGTTTGATCCTTGAGGGGTCTATACCCATTTTGCGCATTGTGTCCTGATAAAGCAGGTTCAGGCTGCTGCCGCCGTCCATAAGGACTCGAGTGAGGTGAAATCCATCGATGATTGGGTCTAGGACCAGTGCGGTGAATCCACCATGACGAATACTAGTGGGGTGGTCCCGGTGATCGAAGGTGATCGGACAGGAGGACCAAGGGTTGAACTTTGGGCGACTGGCTCCAACGCATATACGTCCCTGAGCGCACGCTTTCGCTCCCTCTTGAGGATGTGGATTGCGTATATCATGTTCACCGTCCGCACTTGCGGGGGAAACCTGTTCTGTCCTCCAGTGTGCGGCTGCCGGGGTTCTTCCTCGTCATCGCTATGCGGCCCCTTGTCCTTGTTTTTGGCAATTAACTTGCCGGCCTGCTTGAACACCCAACAATCCCTGTTGGTGTGATTGGCTGGCTTTTCTGGGGTGCCGTGTATTTGACACGAGCGATCGAGTATACATCCAAGCTGGACGGACCCGGCGTACTTTGTTTGAATGGCTTTTTCCGCTGACCGGGTGTAGAGCCTTTGAATCCGGCATTGACTGCCGTATCCTTAGTACTTTCGCTGTTAATGCGGCGCTTATGCTTGTTGCGACATGACCTGCTATTGCCGTCCTTGGTATTTGAGGTACCATGGTTCTTTGATATGTTATTACTGCAAGCCAGCCAACTGTCTTCTCCCGCACAAAAGCGGGTCATGAGCGTCGTGAGGGCTGCCATAGATTTCGGATTTTCCTGACCAAGGTGCCGGGCTAGCCACTCGTCTCGGATGTTGTGCTTGAAAGCCGCTAAGGCCTCCGCATCCGGACAGTCCAGAATTGCCTCGCTGACTCTTCCGGCTGCTGAATTATGTGGCTCAAGTCATCAGAGTCTGGTGGTCGCACATAAGTGCCCTGAAAGTTACCGAGGAATGCGGCTTCCAGATCTTCCCAACAGCTAATGGAGTCGCTGGCAAGCTATTAAGCCAATGCTGCGCTGGTCCTTTGAGCTTTAGTGGGAGGTATTTGATGGCGTGTAAGTCATCACCTCGGGCCATGTGGATGTGGAGGAGGAAATCCTCAATCCATACCGCAGGATCTGTTGTGCCGTCGTATGATTCAATGTTTACGGGTTTGAAACCTTCTGGGAATTGATGTTCCATTACTTCGTCTGTGAAGCATAAGGGGTGTGCGGCGCCTCTGTATTGGGCTATATCACGACAGAGCTCGAATGGGTCCTGCCCGCTGTGTTCGGCCCGGCCGGATTTGCTTTTACTGTATCCGGCGTGACGTTTACCGTCTCGCAGAGTGGTGCGCCCTCATGATCCGTAGATCGATCTTGAATGCTTTGCTTTGTCCTCCAATATGTCTTCCCATGCCTTTTTATTTGGATGGCGTTGGGGTGGAGGCTGAGCTTTTGGCTGGAATGCCTCTCTATCGTGGCCACGAGGTGGCTGATCAGCCGTATCATACGCTTCTTCCTCCATTCGGGGTAGTAACCTGCGCCTTGGGTAACTCTTGGAGGGATGCTCGAGTTTATATTCCTCGGCCGCGAGGACTTCAGTCCATTTGTCAACTAGCAGATCTTGATCAGCTTGAAGCTGCTGCTGCTTTTTCTTCAGGCTATTTGTCGTGGCCAAAAGCCCGCGCTTGAACCACTCTAGTTCGACGGGATCCTCTGGTACGGCGAATTCATTGTCGCCGAGGCTTGCCTCGTCTTCGGAGGGGGGCATGTAATTGTCATCCTCCTCTCCGCCATCCACTCTCTCAGGAGAGCTGGCTCCTTCATCCTCCTGCTCTAAATCTTGCTGGAGGAGATTGTTGTTGTCTTCGGCGCTATCTGGAGTGTTATTATCTCCTATGCCGGTATCACCACTTTTGCTTTGGCGGGACTTAGAGCGGCCCCGCTAACGTCGGCGCTTGGGTTGCTTCTTGGAGGGGTCATCCTCCGCTATCTCGTCGCCATTGCCTTCATTGGGTGTATCCACCATGTATATGTCATGCGACGAGGTGGCTTCCCAGTACCCTATAGGTGCTGGTTCATGTTCGTCTCCTACATCGTCGTCCATACCGTCGATGTCTTCGGAGTCGA
The DNA here is from genome assembly GCF_018294505.1 of Triticum aestivum. Taxonomy (NCBI): domain Eukaryota; kingdom Viridiplantae; phylum Streptophyta; class Magnoliopsida; order Poales; family Poaceae; genus Triticum; species Triticum aestivum. The sequence continues at coordinate 207,741,280 of NC_057809.1, forward strand.
AGTTGAGCATGTCGGTTAAATCATTGATAGTGGCTACAAAGTGGGTGGTGGGTGGGCGTCGAATTTCTTTGTCGTCCGCATCCCAACCCTGTTGGCCATAATCCGGCCAGGGCTCTCCTGACAAAGAGAGAGACCTTAGTGAATTCAAAATGTCGCCGAAGGGCGAGTGCTGAAAGATATCCGCGGCGGTGAATTCCATGATCGGCGCCCAATCGGATTCGATTGGCAGGGGCGCGGATGGTTCGGGGTCCGGAAGAGAGTCCGACACCTTGGAGTCACGGGCTGCGCAGAGGATTATGCTGGTGTTTCGCTCGATCGCCGTCGAGACTGCAGCCCCAGAGGCGGTGTCTTTCCACCCGTCCTCGATTGGCATAGTTGGCTCCGAGCTAGGGGATGGAGCTGATGCGGGCGCGGCCTCTGGGGTACCGTCCGGTGGCAGAGCTAGGTCATACCCATCCCGACAATGTGGCATGCCCGGCTGTGGCTCGAATCCGTCGAAGATCAAGTACCCACGGATGTTGGCCGTGTAATTCAAACTTCCAAATTTGACCTGATTGCCAGGGGCGTAGGTTTCAATCTGCTCCAGATGGCCAAGCAAATTAGCCCGCAGTGCAAAGCCGCCGAATACGAAGATCTGTCCGGGGAGAAAAGTCTCACCCTGGACCGCATCTCTATCGATGATAGTAGGAGCCATCAAGCCTAACGACGACGACACAGAGGAACTCTCAGTGAAAGCACCAATGTCGGTGTCAAAACCGGCGGATCTCGGGAAGGGGGTCCCGAATTGTGCGTCTAGGCCGGATGGTTACAGGAGGCAGGGGACACGATGTTTTACCCAGGTTCGGGCCCTCTTGATGGAGGTAAAACCCTATGTCCTGCTTGATTAATATTGAAGATATGTGTAGTACAAGAGTAGATCTACCACGAGATCAGAGAGGCTAAACCCTAGAAGCTAGCCTATGGTATGATTGTATGTTGTGATTGTTGTCCTATGGACTAAAACCCTTTAGTTTATATAGACAGCGGAGAGGGTTAGGGTTACACAACGTCGGTTACAAAAGGAGGAGCTATCCATATACGTATTGCCTAGCTTGCCTTCCACGCCAAGTAGAGTCCCATCCGGACACGAGACGAAGTCTTCAATCTTGTATCTTCATAGTCTAACAGTCCGGCCAATGGAGATAGTCCGGCTGTCCGGAGACCCCCTAATCCAGGACTCCATCAGTGACCTAATCTACGAGGAAAAACCCGTCAAGATTCTTGAGTTTGCCAGCCGAGTTACCCGCAGCAAGGTTATCATGTTTTGCAAAGTTCAGTGGAGCCACCATACCGAGGATGAAGCCACCTGGGAGCGAGAAGAAGACCTACGGAAAGACCACCCTCACCTATTTTCTAGCCAAACCAAATCTCGAGGGCGAGATTCATCTTAAGGGGGGTAAGTTTGCAACATCCGAATTTCCAATTTCGATGTTATACATAGGTTATCATATGCATATCATATTTTATTTGCATTTTTGGTTGTGATCCTAAAAATCTTAAAAAACTCAAGGACCCAAGGAGAGAGTTGGAGATTTCACAAAATTTTCATATTTGAAATTTCTCAAATTTGAAAAGAGGATCAAATTTGATTTTAATATTTTCTATCCAATTGTTCCTAATAAAAGAGAGAAGATAAATGACTTCTTGAAATGAATGGAATATAGGAGAAGAAGTTCTAAATGAAATTAAAATTTTATTTGATATTTTATTTGAATTAGAATTAGACGGTGAAAATTGTTCCTCGTATTTTTATAATTTTTTTATATTTTATTAGGATTTTTCTCTCGGGCGATTTTTTAAGTTTCAGACTGATCGGGCCGAAGGCCCAGCCGGCCCACCAGGACGCCGCCGCCTTCCTCCCGGGCGGGAGGATTCCCGCCACCGCACACACGCCGAGGAAGTCCGAGCCGGACTCCCGTCGCGCCACCCCCTCCTCCAAGGCAGTCGCCGCCAACTCCTCCCCACCCTGACCCCACAGCCGCCGCCTGCTCGCCACCGTAGCTCGCGCCGCCACCCGCCGCCACCGCCCACGTGCCGCCGCTCTCCATCACCAGCCCAATCCACCGCCGCCGCATCGCCTCGCCGAAGCCGCCATAATTCCTCCGCTGCTGTTGACCGGTAAAAGACCGATCAGTTTTTTTGGTTTCTTTGGTTTTCTCCTGGTTTAATTTTTTTGGGGTTAGGGTTTTTCGAGTTTTTTAGATCGGTTCTAATTAGCGGACATTCATCCGTTAATCCACGGTAGCGAACGATTTTCGTTCGTTAGTTTCTGTTAGCGAACATTCGTTCGTTAGGTTTTTCTTTTTATTTTCTCGGCCAGGCACCTATCCGTGAATACTTTTATCACGGATTAGTCACTAATCTTCAAACCCTCGTTACTTTTTGCTCGTTTGTCCAAATCCTATGAAACCAATGCCAAAATCTTCATCTTGTTCCCCTCTTTCCCGATAATCAACTTGAACATGATTTTGAGAAATTAAAATTTGGTTTCAGCAGATTTGAATTCGAACTTTTTTTTATCGTAGTTTAAGTTTCGTAGCTCCGATTCGATTGATTCTTTTTGCAAATCGAAGCTCTTTAGTTGAACTTTCAGTTTGGATCTTTTCATTTAAGTTTTTCCCTTGCATCTTATTCTTGAGTGCTTATGTATTCTATTGTTTGTTCATGATAGAGTTTCCAGAGTGCGAAGCGTGCTACTATGAGTCGCTAGGGTTTTCAGATCGTTAGGAAGGCAAGTAGCACTTTGATCATATCCCTTAATACCCAGTTTTTATGCATTAGTTTCAATCCTCAAACATTGCATGAGTAGGATCTGTTTAACATGTGGGTATTGGGAAGTAGTTGTTGAGGTAGTACCTATTGCCCTTTTATTCAAACCTTGGGAGTTACTATGTTACGTTTATTATACCTTGCTATGCTATGCTCGTAGACGTGGTTTAGTTTGAGTGATTCATGACAGATGTGAGTATGATTATGAATTAATGGATTACCTAACGTGGCTACTTTAACACACATCTGGGTGGATTGGTTTGTGGGCACCTGGGGAAATCTAGTGTTATCCAAAGGAGAATCCCGGGGTATCCGTGTGATTTTTCCTATAGTTCACTACCCAGGCTCAAACGGATCATTATGTTATTCATGCTGGAAACTTGCGTGTGCAGCCACAAGCCATTATGGGCTCTGGCATAGTGGAGTAAGTTGTGGGAAACCTTTCCATGATGGGATAGTAGATGTAGGGGATTGTAGGTGTACCGGCCTATCTATCGGTTAAGGGGGCCTCTTCAGAAAGACTGTGTCTCGGTCATCCGATTTTCAAACACCAAGCAGTACGAGAAAAACAATGGAGGAGATTGAGTGTTGTGGGGAAAAGTGCGTAAACCTCTCCAGAGTGTATAAACTAATCATGGTTAGACGTGTCCCCGGTTATGGACATCTTGAGTATCTGGTGCTTGAATTACTATGTTGATCTCATCACTTTACTTAATTAATCTGTGGGGCTATTGATTACTTAATTTGGGATTGAGATGGGGTTACCATTCTCAATGTTTTCAACCAACTTTGTAGTTAAATAAAATATATTCCTTTGTTGTAGGGAAAAATTGGCTTTTACGCAAAAATGATAACCATAGAGCCTCCACCAGCCTTATATGCATATAGTTATAGTTGTTACTCTTTCTTTGCTCTATTGTGTTATCTTGCCAGCATATTCCATGTGCTGACCTACACATGCTGCAACGTATTATGTTGTAGAGTTTTCAAATGAAGAGTAAGGTGCGCTAGGTCGTTGTCATGCACTCAGCTATACCATTGGAGTTGATGGACTAATTTACCCTCGAAGTTTCCATAGTTATCTTATTTAGATGGCCTTCAGCCTTATTATTGTAATAAGTACTCTCTTTGAGACATTTGATGTAATAAGTGTGTGATTGCACTCTGCTATAAATCCTTGAGTATTGTGTGTGTCAGCATTACCGATCCAGGGATGACACTTATACACAGAAATTTGACCGTTTGAGGTCGGGAAGTAGTTGTTGAGGTAGTACCTATTGCCCTTTTATTCAAACCTTGGGAGTTACCACGTTACGCTTATTATACCCTGCTATGCTATGCCCGTAGACGTGGTTTGGTTTGAGTGATTCATGACAGATGTGAGCATTATTATCAATTAAGGGATTACTTAAGGTGGCTACTTTAACACACATCTGGGTGGATTGGTTTGTGGGCACCTGGGGAAATACATTGTTGTCCAAAGGAGATTCCCGGGGTATCCATGTGATTTTTCCTATGGTTCGCCACCTAGGCTCAAAGGGATCATTATGTTATTCATGCTGGAAACTTCTGTGTGCAGCCGCAAGCCATTATGGGCTCTGGCATAGTGGACTAAGTTGTGGGAAACCTTTCCATCATGGGTTAGCAGATGTAGGGGATTGTAGGTGTACCAGCATTATCTATCGGTTAAGGGGACCTCTTCAGAAAGACAGTGTCTCGGTCATCCGTTTCTCAAACACCATGTAGTGCGAGAAATACAATGGAGGAGATCGAGTCTTGTGGGGAAAAGTGCGCAAACCTCTGCAGAGTGTATAAACTAATCATGGTTAGTCATGTCCCCGGTTATGGACATCTTGAGTATATGGTGCTTGAATTACTATGTTACTCAGGTGCTTGAATTACTATGTTGATCTCATCACTTTACTTAATAAATCTGTGGGGTTATTGATTACTTAATGTGGGATTGATATCGGGTTACCATTCTCAACGTTTTCAACAATATTTGTAGTTAAATAAAACATATTCCTTTGTTGTAGGGAAAATTGGCTTTACGCAAAAAATGATAACTATAGAGCGTCCACCAGCCTTATATGCATATAGTTATAGCTGTTACTTGTTCTTTGCTCTATAGTGTTATCTTGCCAGCATATTCCATGTGCTGACCTACACAGGCTGCAACGTATTATGTTGCAGAGTTTTCACACAAAGAGTAAGGTGCACTAGGTCGTTGTCGTGCAGTCAGCTATGCCGTTGGAGTTGATGGACTCATTTACCCTCGAAGCTTCCGAAGTTATCTTATTTTAGATGGCCTTCAGCCATATTATTGTAATAAGTACTCTCTTGAGACATTTGATGTAATATGTGCGTGATTGCACTCTGCTATAAATCGTCAAGTATTGTGCGTGTCAGCATTACTGATCCAGGGATGACACTTGTACAAAGAGATTTGACCGTTCGAGGTCGGATCGCTACAAGAAATCACATGTGTGTCTTTGGGTGAATTTATAGGTCTCATGGAAGAAATGGGAATCAAATTCAAACATCTGGGTGTCATGGCTTGGCCGGAAAGTTTGAGAAACTTGGTTTTTTAATTCCTTTAAATCCAAAACATGCATAAAAATCATTAAACATGGCATGGTGTGATGACATGGCACCAACATGCTGCAGTAATTTTTTTGGCCGAATTGGGACAAGCTTTGGTGTAAGCTTCTTGCAAACTGGAGCTTCCCTCAAGAAGGCTCGTGGTTCCGAAAGGGAATGTGTCACCTCCGTGTACGAAATGACATACGTACACTGCCTTGTCCCGCCTTAATTTTTTTACACAGGCAGATTACATCAAATAGAAGTATCGTGCTAAATTTTGGAATTATTATGGGTTTGTTTGGCCTTTGTTATACATTAATTGAGTTTCTAAGCATTTAATGTGCATAATTCAAATTCGAACTACAAGAACATGCTGTAGTGCACCAAAGTTGGTTGAAAAATAGTCCCATGCAAGAAATGGGAATGAAATTCAAACATCTACGCGTCGTGGCTCAGTCGGAAAGATTGAGAAACTTGGTTTTTTAGTTCCTGTAAATCCAAAACACGCCTGGAAATTATGAAACTTGGCATGGTGTTATGACATGGCACCAACATGCTGCGGTAAATTTTTTGGCCGAATTGGGACAAGCTTTGGTGTAAGCTTCTTACAAACCAGAGCTTCCCACTAGAAGGCTCGTTATTTCGAGAGGGAATGTGTCACCTCCGTGTGCGAAACGACATACGTACACTGCCTTCTCCCGCCTTAATTTTTTACATAGGCATATTAGATCAAATAGAAGTATCGTGCTGAATTTTGGAATTATTCCGGGTTCGTTTGGCTTTTTATACATTAATTGAGTTTCTGGGAATTTAATGTGCATAATTCAAATTTGAACTACAAGCACATGCTCCAGTGCACCAAAGTTGGTTGAGAAATGACATGTGTGTCCTTGTGGTGAATTTCTAGGTCCCATGCAAGAAATGGGAATGAAATTCAAACATCTGGGCGTCGTGCCTTGGCCGTAAAGATTGAGAAACTTGGTTTTTTAATTCTTGTAAATCCAAAACACGCCTGTAAATCATGAAACTTGGCACGGTGTCATGACATGGCACCAACATGCTATGGTAATTTTTTTGGCCAAGTGGGACAAGCTTTGGTGTAAGCTTCTTGCAAACTGGAGCTTCCCTCAGGAAGGCTCGTGGTTCCGAGAGGAAACGTGTCACCTCCGTGTCCGAAATGACATATGTACATTGCCTTCTCTCGCCTTACTTTTTTTAGACCGGCAGATTAGACCAAATAGAAGTATCGTGTTAAATTTTGGAATTATTTCGGGTTCATTTGGCCTTGTTCATACATTAATTGAGTTTCTAGGCATTTAATGTGCATAATTCAAATTTGAACTACAAGCACATGCTCCAGTGCACCAAAGTTGGTTGAGAAATCACATGTGTGTCCTTGGGTAAATTTCTAGGTCCGATGCAAGAAATGGGAATGAAATTCAAACATCTGGGCGTCGTGGCTCGGCCAGAAAGTTTGAGAAAATTGGTTTTTTAATTCCTGTAAATCCAAAACACGCCTGAAAATCATGAAACTTGGCGTGGTGTCATGAAATGGCGCCAACATGCTGTGGTAATTTTTCTGTCCGATTTGCGAAGGCGCACACATTAACAATCAACAAAGTCTTTTTGGAACAAATGATGTCACGTTACAAATCGGAAACACAAGTATTATTGAAACTGTGGGCATTCTATTTACCAATTACGTGCCTCCACGCGTCCCCTTTTTTATTGGCTAGGAGGTGCCGTGCGGGGTAGCTATTTTAGTACAGGAGGCATGCGATCAGACCCCTACGTGCTCATCGGGAGGAGAGCCCTTTGACCTCTACCCACCACGCACCTCCCTTCCAATGTCTCCATTAATGGCGCCCGAGCCCCTGTTCTACGGTGTGGCTATATGTCTCACTGGACTGAGATTTAAGAGAGAAAAATGAAAATCAGAAAAGAAAGTTTTGCATGGATCTTGATGGAAGATCCAACGGACCTATATAGCATCGACTACGACTTATAGCAAGCATGATGAATATAAGGATGATGATAGTGGATAATAATTGTCTTACATATTTAGGTACATAATTAAAAAAAGCCACATGCGGCAACGCCCGAAATACATAAGGGCAAAAGAAGAAGGAAGACAAGCATCTGGCTCGCTGATCTCTACTTTCTTGATGCATTGCTGCAGGCCGAAGGAACTAGTCTCTGCGGCGAGCGGCGATGAGATCTTTCTTTTCCTCAAGATGCTGCTTGAGAGCATCCACAGATTCCTCCACCAGCCTTCTATGCTCGATGCGCAGCATGGCATTTTCATCCATAAGTTTCTTGACGATGACGCTGGTCCTCTTCAACAAGGCAGTGGTCTCCTCCTGCTGCTCCACACTTCCGACGATTTTCGCCCTCAGTAGGTCATGCTCGGCCAGGAGCTTCGCATTGCTCTCATTTAGTTGCTGGATGACGTCGGTAGCCTATTAAAAAGAGGCTTTCATGTCGTCCTGCAACCTCTCCCAACTGGAGATCTGATCCATCTGGCTATGGAAGATCACATGCATGGGCCTGTAAGAATCCTCGCCTGCCCGCGAGACATTTTCCCAGGCCGTCACGGCGCGATAGGACATCTCTGTTGCATTCGTGGTGCGGTGAGACATCACTTTTGCTTCCACGACGTGGCCGGACCAGTCTGCTGCATCGACGGCGCGGCGGGACCTCCGTGCTGCTTCAGCGGCATGACGGGATCTCCGTGTTGCTACGGCCGTGCGGCGAGACAAGCCGGCTGCATTCGCGGCAAGGCGGGACATCTCTCATGCTTCTGCTTCCATGCTCGCATCTCCCTGGTGGCAATCTCTCGACCCAGAACTCACGCTAGCCATGGCAGATGCAAGGGAACGATGATGAATGACTTGTTTGTTTTTGTGGATGAGGAGTTGAGGGGGAATGTGCAGTCATCTTGGAGTAGTAGTATTTATAACCGAGTACTAATACGCTCCTAAGTGGGAAACCGTTTAGGTTTTGATCGGTGTGAACAAGTTTGCAATTTGGAATGTGACGGGACACAGGCTCAAAATTTACTGATGGTTATTAGTGTGGCACTATTCTCGAAAGGCGTAACATGGGAACATACGACTTCTTGGCCGTGTACATGGCATTGCACCATAGGGTGCACCGCAATAGGCAATGTCGACACACGTCTTCTTCCAACAACCGTGCATGCTCGTTATTACCATCGCGCATGCTTCTTTTAACTACAATATGTGTGCCCGTCTAGCACACACACGTTGATCTATCTAACTATTTCAGTTTGTTGTGGCTAATCGCAAATAGTTCATTCGTGTGAAGTGTATGCCATCAATCACAGACACTTTGATCTGGCTGATCCATTTCTGTTATGTTGCCTAATTGCAACAGTTAATCCTTCTGAAGCGTATGCCCTCAATCGCACACACCTTTATCTAGCTACCCGTTTCTATTGTTCCTCCTCATCACAAAGAGTTCATCCGAGTGAACCGTATACTGTATATCGCACACACCTTCATTTGGCTGCCCGTTTCTTTTGTTCTGCCTCATCGCAAACATTTCATTGAACTAAACCGTATGCCCTGCATCGCACACGCAACTAAAATCTGAACCGTGTTTGATGGCTCTGCCATCGCAAACATTTTGCACCTTTTTGACGGTTCTTTTACAACACCATTTGCGATTATTGCATCTCACACAGTTTCGTCGAAGGGTCTCTGATCGTAGTGTCGCATTAGGAGCATCCTGCTGTAGTGCTTCTCAATCCTCACGGTAGCCTCAAGCAGATAGTCGAGTTGATCTTGCTTGGTCTTAAGCATCACAGTTGAAGCATCTGGTGCACTAGCTGCCTTTGCTGCTTTTGCAGCCTTTGCTCTCTCTCTCTCTCTCTCTCTCTCTCTCTCTCTCTCTCTCTCTCTCTCTCTCTCTCTCTCTTCCTGAGCTTCTGTACGTGTTGGATGAGATGCATCCATGACAATCTCATTGTCCTCAAATTCTAGCCTCAGGGGAACATGCTCTTTATCTAGAAGATATGTCCATGTTCCCATCTTGGAGTTGATCAACATCTATATATGAGGGGCATATCCATATGATCTCTTCTGATCAGTTGCAGTTCTCTTCACTATTTCAACAATCAAACTCATCACTTTGAACTTTTATGGCACATCAAGTTGATGGAGTGACCACGGATCATCCTACGATCTCCTAACTTGAACAACAGAGTGTTCCTCAAGATGGTGTTCATAGTGGTCAGACCTGACAACAGATAGTATATAGACCCAAGCCTGTGATTCTCCAAGGCATCATCAGGAATGGTCTTGTACATATTGGCCATGGAGTTGTGATCCTTTTGGGGCATGGCATATACATCAGTGTCGCTTTACTCTTCCTTAGGGGCATTGATCAACTTGGCCCATTCAGAGATAGTTGATTGATACTTGGTTCCCTCAGTCATCCAGGCAATCCTTCCATCTGGGTAGAAGTGAGCAGTGGAGTAGAATTGCATTATCATCTCATCATTCCACTTGGTCAACTTCTGATGAACAAACTTGTCCACGTCATTCATCCTGAAGCTCTCATGCACTCCTGGGAAGTAGTCTCATTATCATCAATATATTTCTAGTCAACCCACTTCACATCACAGACAATGGGCTTCTTGTCCAAGAATACTGTCTCATAGAAGTCATGTTGTTCCTTGGTGTGGAAATGACAGTCTACAACAGTTCTCCTTCTAATAGCATAGGGATCAGTCTATCTCCATAGTCTCAGACCTGCATCTGTTGGATTTCGGGTTCCGCAGACCCTTGAGAGGTTCGAACTATGGGGTGCATGCGAAGAACTCAACCTCCCTTGTCTGTCTACTCGCCAATCTCTCGGCCTAGCTCGATGAACAAGAAGGAAACAAGACACAACAGTTTACCCAGGTTCGGGCCACCTTGCGGTGTAGAACCCTACTCCTCCTTTGTGGTGGATTGGCCTTGAGGGGCTGAGGATGAACTAGTACAGTGGGGAACAACCTCAGGAGGTGTGTTCTTGAGCTGGCGAGGGAGAGGATGGTCTCTCTGGTTTGGATCCGGCTCCCCCTCTATGGTGGTGGCTAGGACCTAGTTATAGTGGCCTTGGTCCTCTTCCCAAAATGAAGGCGGGAAGGGTTCCCACAATGGCCAAATTCGAAGGGAGACAACTAGTACATGCTATCCTGGCAAAAGTAGTCTCCACCTGCAAAAGCCTCTGGTTGTGACTTTATGGTGGTCTCGGCGATGACCTCCGTCCTGCCATCCTAGCGGTCTTGGTCTTGTTGCACTAGAATGGAAACCTTTGGCTCATTCCTTGGGACTCCGCGTCTGCGCTCGCCTCCTTTGCACCAAAGAGGAAACTGGTAGACTGTGTCCACTAGCACCCGCCTGGCCTTGGTCGTCATGGCTCACGTCATCCGATCCTCACAAGGTGAGGCTTGCGTAGGAATCTCTGCTCCTCGAGAGCAAGCCTGAGGAGGCTGCTCCCGTGGAGGCCTTGGTGTTGTCCACCTTGCGAGGCTTGGCCCCTCGCAAGGGTCTTGAGTTGTTGATGTTGAAGATGGGCCGTACCGGGCCATCGATGGAGCCCCACAGTGGGCCGCACATAGGCAAGTCTAAGTACCCCCGTTCCCAGAACACCGACAGTAGCCCCCGGGCTCAGGCACGCCTGAACTTGGCTTCGAGACGAAGCCAAATGGCAAGTGCGAAGCGCCGCGGGCCCCAACTTCCTGCGGCCTTGGTAGACGCTTTGTGCTTGACGGGACGTGGGCGCTCCTACTTCCCCATGCAGCCTAGATATCCCAGGCACGGCTGTCGGCCGTTGCCAGCGCAGCTCCGCCTTCATTGCTTGACGTGCTCGCCCTTGGCTCCTCCACCTTCCCGAGGAGACCCGATTCTTCTACCAGATTTGACGCCTGTATCGGCCCTATCTTGCTGCCATGGCCCCTTTGTCGAAGAAGAAGGGGAAGACCAACGCTCCGGCCGAATCCTAGCCAATCTTGGAGCCTGCTCTTGAGCGGTTGACGATGGTCAATCAAGAGAGGTTGGCCAAGGTCCGCCCGGCCCTTGCAGCCGATTCCAACGAGTGGAAGGCGATGACGACTTGGCTCGCTTCCCGGGCCATGATTGACATGGAACCCACCGATATCCCCATCCATCTTCACGCTCTCTTGGCTGGCCTAATCCCCCTTTCTCTGATTTCTTCGATGCTATAATCTCGCATTACCAAATCCAGGCGTTGCACCTGGACCCCCAATCCATCATCCTCCTTGTTGTTCTCGCCTTTCTTTGTGAGGCTATAGTGGGCATTGCTTCCTCCGTAGCCCTGTTTCGCCATGTCTTCTCGCTTCATCTAGTTGACGCCCGCCAGCGCTCGAGATGCATGGCCTTCCAGGCCATAGCAGAGACAGTAGGCTCGGGCATCGAGTTCGAGCTCTAGCCCGATGTGAGGGAGTTCCGGAAGCAGTGGGTGTATGTGGATGCTGGCGTGCTCAACCCCTTGCTCCTGCTTCCACGGGTGCCGGCAGTACCCAGCTCCGGTTGGGGGCACATGAAGCTTGTCGACCATCGGCTCGCCCATGTGTGGTCCAAGCCGACCAGGTTGAAGAAGGTCGGGGTGACTGCACCGATGGTGGTGATGGAGTTCGTCCGGTGGCACATCGCTCCGCTCCAATGCCATTCTCGCCCAATGTGGGCCTTCGCCGGTAGCAAGGACCCCATGAGGCTCCAGGTGCCCGCGCTTCCTTCCAAGTCACTACACACGATAATCAAGCTTTTGACGGGCGACCCAGTGCCAGCCGCGCTTTCGTAGGAGGGCTGCCTCTTGTACCAATGCTCGAACAAGGAGAACTTTGTGAGGCAGATGCCCCTTTTTGACGAGTGGGGGCTGCGCCCGCTGGGCCTTCAAGGCCCTCACGAGAATCCCATCTTCGTGGCTCCTTTGCTCGTTGACACTGTGGCGCACGCCCTGGATGTGGATGCAGGGGGACGAACGCCACCGGGTACCGCTGGGACGACTGCGGGGGAGCGGGTATCGCCAGGTGCTCCCGAGGTAGTCGCTCCTGAGGTTCTGGCGAGGGCTCGTGAGGCCTAGCCACTGGAGAGCTAGGGCGGCCCGACGCTCCTGAGGCGACTGCCATTGAAGCCCGGGCGAGTGGTCCTGAGGCAGCAGCTGGTGGGAAGGTGCGGCCTGGTGCTCCTGAGGCTACTGCCCAAGAAGCCCCGCAAAGTACCCCAGCTGCTAATGGCCGTGCCCCAAGGCTCGGGCAGCTTCACCTGAACCTTGAATAACTCCGCAATAGGATGGGGCCTCGAATCTGCAGTGGTGACGCCTACCGGCTGCTGAAGCAGAGGAAGTACATAGCCGGAGACTAGTAAGTACCTTATCTCTGTGATTTCTTGCGTGCCACGTCCTTTTCTGACTATGGTTCTTCAGGATCTCCCCAGCTGTGGCTGCGAAACCTGCTTCGAAGCGGCCTCCGGAAGTCCCTGTCCACTTGTGGCTCCGAGCCCCCCGCGTCGGATGCCCGCGCGAGGCGCAGGGCCGGTTCATGAGGCAGACACACCGCTTGGGGGCGTGAGCCGACGCTCCCTTCATTCTTCCTTCACGTCCAGGCTTGCGGCGCAGGAGGCATGCCGAGGGCTCCCCCACTGGTCATCTCCGGAGGCTGGGCGGTCCCAGTGACGGCAAGATCATCGAGCCGCGAGACCGTGCCACCAGGCTCCTCTGCCGAGACCGAGAGAGCAACCGGGAAGGCACCGGCCTCCAGCCCCCTAGGGAGGCAGGCGAGCCACTCCAGGCCTTCCCAGCAGCCCCCGGCTCGGAGGATGAGCTTGGCCGTGTGCTGGGGCTCACGCGCGAGCGTAGTGCCATTCGTCATGAGTTTTTCCGCGAGGCGATGGGCGCGTTGAGACAGCTTGGAGAAGAGCTCGCTGATGTCCATACCCGTCTTGAGATGGAGGACCTCCGCTTGGTGCACGAGTGGCGGCAGCTGTGTCACGACCGGTTTTCCGGGTAATAAATTTCTAGAAAAGACCGTCGTGCTCATCAGCCCCAGGATTACTGTTAGCTGATGAGGCTCCAACTTGATACAGAAATTCCAAGCAAAAAACAAAATATGTAGTACAAGGCCATTCTGGCCTGTGAGTACAACAAATGGTTTCTAGTGGTTGATGGCAGAAGCGGGTTGTGAAACATCAGTGTCTATGGGACTCCATTTCCCACGGGAACAGCTGACCAGGATAACTCCTATCTTCGCGAGGCTGCTATCTCCAATACTTAGGTTCCGGGGTTGTCATCGCGTCGCTCCTCTTCATGCAAGAAAATCTGGCCAAGACAATAGCCAGGGACAAGCCAGTGAGTACTTTGAATGTACTCGCAAACATTATGAACACAGGTATAATATAACAATGATGTGCTGAAAATATTTTATGCTCATGACGTCAGTCACAAAAGATAAATAAATCTCTGATGCGGGCAAGCAAGTTAATTATAAAATTGCAATAACATAGTAGTATTAAAATTTATGAAATAAATAACAAGCAAGGCCACAGTCGGGCGTCTTAGCGACACCACATAAAGGGCTTTAAAAGAAATGCCACAGTCGGGCGTCTGAGCGACACCACATAAAGGGCTTTAAAAGAAATGCCACAGTCGGGCGTCTGAGCGACACCACATAAAGGGCTTTAAAAGAAATGCCACAGTCGGGCGTCTGAGTGACA
>NC_057809.1:207755733-207900454 GCF_018294505.1 Triticum aestivum
ACCACACAAAGGGCTTTAAAAGAAATGCCACAGTCGGGCGTCTGAGCGACACCACATAAAGGGCTTTAAAAGAAATGCCACAGTCGGGCGTCTGAGCGACACCACATAAAGGGCTTTAAAAATAAACAATCATAGTGAATATCCCGGAGGTAGAACCATCCCAGAGATACTCGATAATAACAATAATATCATGGGTTAGTCAACAATAATAATAATCATAATTATCACAAGTCACAGGTAGTAGTTCCAGTTCTGGTTAACAGTTTCACCTCCGAAGACTGACACTAAGACCGACACTTGACCCTTCCCAGACTGTAATCCTTAACCATGGACACGGCTATTCAAATAGGTTTAATCTCTGCAGAGGGTGTACTCTTTACCCACGAGTAACGGATTTCTTTAGTCCATCGGGACTAATTCCGTCTAATGTCTTTTTGTTGAAAACACACCTAACTTGCACACACCAGCTTATCTCACATGTGTCTGGAATCACCCACGACACCTGTTAAGCAAACTCTAAGTGGGGAGGCTACAACCTCGCGTAGCATGGGATCAAATTTATATCACGCGCTCTAAGGGGTGGCCTCCCCTCTCGGTCCCAACCGGAAACACCCATGCCCCCGGACCAGGTGGCCTGCCTACCAGCGACAACCGGTATCTTCCACCATGGCCTCTCTGTACGGTGTGTGCTAGAAAGAGGTTGACAACTTACTGAACCGTACTCTACTTGCTGTAGAGACGAGTGGTAGTACGAAACAAGTATGGGGGTTACTGGCACAAGACTCGATCTACGATCGACTCAGGAGGTTTAAGTATTCCCTGCATGATTAGCATGACGAATATATTTCAACCAACAGAGTCACCGCTCATATCACCTTGCCATGCCATACCAGACATAACCGTCCCGACGGAGACCGGCGACAAACTCATGCCTACCCAAGGCAGAGGTTTTCTCGGGTTCCTGCCGGTATGCATGCAAGGCACATGAGGGTGATTATCATCACAAGTGTGTCCATTTCCAACAGCATGGAAATCAATAACATGCACCCATGCATATGATCATATCACATGGAATAACAAGTTTCTCCAAAGTGAGGTGATGTTATGAACGTGTCATCGAACACACAAAAATATTATGCCGGGGTTCAGAATGCTTGCATTCAATGTGTGGAAAGGCAGGGTGCACTCCAAAACTTGAAACATTTCTCCTCTCTTCAAAAATCCTATTTTAGCAATATAAAAAAAATTAACACACAAAATAAAAACAGCACCAAAAGTTGTTCTGAATTTTTTTCAAATAAATCTTAAAATAAACTAGGTGAAATTTGAGAGAGGTAGGAAAAAGAATCATTTCATTTGGAGTTGTATTTAAAAAGATATAACCAGTCAAATTTTGGTCAAATCTGATTTTAAATAAAACAGAAAAAGAAAAACGTTTCAGAATGGAATACGCTTTCGAAGCGGGAGAAACGTACTGGGGTGGATTACGCCTTCACTTAAACACGTGGACGGCGCGGTGAGACACTGACAGTGGGTCCCGGGGGCCCACTAGTCAGGTTTGCCTATTTTTTTCCCCTTCTTTCTTTGTCCCGAGCGGAGGCGGAGCTCCGGCGATCGTCGCCGGCGACTGGCGGCTCCTCGCGGGGCCCCGAGGGCGGGGATGGATCCGCCACTCCAGGGAGGTCCTCCCGGTGGTCGCCAGGCCGGTGGGGACGGAGGGAGTTGCCGGCGGCGAGCTTCGCGGCGGAGGAGGCTTCGGTGGCAGAGTGGTTTTGGGGCGAATGTGGGTCCCGATCAAAATCGAGTAGGGGGTTGGGTTCCTGGAAGGAAGGAGGGGTTCTTGGTGAAGAGAACGGGGAGGGGGAAGCCCTGGTGGCGCCGGAGTGAACGAGACAGTGGCGGCGGCAGGAGTTGCTGGAGATGAAGAAGGCGGCGTTTCCCTGATGATTGCGGGCTATGGGGGTTCCATGGGGGTAGCTTGAGGTTGCGTGCGTGCTCAGAGGGGCTCGGGGTCCCTTTTATAGTGTGACGAGGTCGGTTTCGCGGCGGTGGATAAGGCGGCCGGCGAACCGCCGTTCTGTAGCTGCAGGGGAACGTGGCGGCGACAAGAGCTAGGCGACACCCTTGTGGATGAGCTTGAGCTGTTCAAGGGGCCAGGTGGCGAGCCGGGGTGGCTTGGGCGGCGCTGAACGGCGCAGGGCTGTCGGCCGACGCCGGCGTGCCGCCAAAAGTGCTCTGGCGGTGGCGCTGTAGGGCGCCAGGGCGGGCTGTCGTGTTGTGGCAAGGTGGGGAGTGCGTGGCGAGGTTCTGCAGTGTGGGCCAAGACAAGGGCGCGACGCGGCGGCTCGTGTGCGCGGCTGCAATTTGCGTGCTCTGGGTGCGCCCAGCGCACGCACACCAGATGCTCGGCGAAATGCCATGGCACTCCAGAGCGCTTGGTTGGAGCTGGGAGTTAGCAGGTCTAGGGTATGGCTTGCAAGGAGATCAATGGACAAGCTTAAGGGGTCAGAGGATCAGGTTCACACTGCTAACTAAAATCCATGCCAAATCTGACCATGCACTCCAGGTGTTTGACAAAATGCCACAGGCACTTAGGCAAGTCTTGGAGTGGTCAAAAACTCCAGATCAGTGTCTCCTTAGATGCAAGAGAGAGTGGTGAGGTTATTTGGACAAAAGGGGAAACTTGCTAGTGCAAGTTTTGCAAAACTACATTTCTGGACAGGAAATAAATGACATTATTTCATGAACCAAAATTAATCCAATGGGTGCATGCTCCTGGATTTAGGGGTTTGGTAGGGCTGTCTACAAGTAGGAGAAAACACAAGATCTTTGGAGCAAAATTAAATAGGGTTGCAGTAGAAATCACAAGGCTGGACCAGAATGAAAAAGAGGTTGATTCACTCAAATTTTTCAAAGAACAACACTAGGTTTTTGCATAATGTTGAATCATATGCTACTACCAATATCCCATAATTTTGGTGGAGGCTAGAAAGAATTATTTAAAAGGGTTGTAGTGCAAATTGCACTCTGGACCAGAGAAGGAAAAATTGATGCAGAGCTCAAATTATTACATAAATAAAAGATATTTTTGTATAAAAGTGATTTAAAAACATCACATGACATCTCCAAATTTTGGTTAGAATTTTTAGTTAAATATATCAAATGGTTGTAGTTCAAAAAGAGCTCCAAATTTTAAAACAAGTCATTTAATGAATAAAGCTCAGGGTGAAATAATTTTATAAATAAATCTCCTGATTGAGAGATGTTTTTTTAAATGAGAGGGAAAATAAGTCCAATATATTTTGGAAGGATCCACTTGGGAAAAATTTCTTAATATTAAAAGAAAAGTTTTGAAATCAACAGAGATATACTTGCATGCAAAAATTTTAAACTCTTGGCAAAATTTTAATAACTAAAACCTGGTTAAATTTTTGGGGTGTTACAATACTACCCCCCTTAAGAAAAATCTCGTCCTCGAGATTTGCTAAGAGCCGTTGTGAAAAACAAAAGTTCCATATGCGTTCGAGCGGTTGTGAGACTGCTGCCGTGGTGCTGCGTGAATAAAATAATAATAATCCACGTAGTGAGGGGATAAATGATGCAGCAATTCAGTAAAAAGAAAACTCATACTAGGATCTTTCGCGGTTACACAAGTTAATCACGAAGAAAAATTACTCATACCAGTAGAAACTAAATACTCGACTCGTCGCACAAATTTGGGGTACCATGCATAAGATACACGCAAATATAAATGCTGCAAAAACAAATACAGTAGTGACGTCTAAAATGAAAACGGTAACTGGGTGGGGTCCTGATAAAATGTCTCTGGTAAAGGGATACACTCCTCTTCTATCGGAGGAAGTGGATTGACCAGTCGATGTATGCGTCTCTCCGGGTCGGGCCTCAGTGGTCTGCCGATGGCAATCTGAGGATTCAGATCAGTGAGATTCTGGAGATAATCCATCACTCGTTGGTTCAAATGCTCTTGAGCGATGATGTACTGGATAAGGTTGGCCAGAACTGGGTCTCTCTCAATACGCCCACCGGGAAAAGACGTTACTTCTCCGGGTGCTGCACGGCTCGGAAAGTAATAATATCCTCGTTCGCGGGCATAGGGTACTGCGGATCGAAGACGAGCAATCGCTTCTTTCGCAGCAGCTTCTATGGCCAAGTGTGGGGTTGGCATAGATTTCCCCACGAAGGAAACTTCCGTTGGATCTTGGTTGGGGTCTATAGGAGGAATGTGTACTGCTGCCCAATATTCCGAGGTGGATGGGGTTATTCTAGATTTGAACAACTTGTACTGGGGTGGCTGGGTAGAACCCATGGTACAGCGGGTAAAATCCCACAATATTTTGACAAAGCTACCTGGGGTTGCATCTGGGGTTCTCAGATGAATGCTGGGGCTCGGCATGACAGGAAAAAGTTGTGAGTGTGGTGCACAAGGTGAGGGTTGCTGGGTAAGGTCACAAGGTGGCCTTTATATAGCAATGGAGTCGGATTCGTTTTACCGTGGTGAAAGGTAATAAATCTGCCAGCTTAGCTCCAAAGGTCAGGTCAGTGTCAGAGATACACATATCTCATAAAGAGACGTGTTACTGTGGTTGTCGTCGGGTTGGTTTTGGTAGTTGTGCCCGGAAAAATATGCAACTATGCGCTGACCAAAATATGCAAGGCTACTATTAAAACAGAGGCACAACGACAGGCTGCGTTAATATACACGGTCGCACGATTACAAAGTGAGGATACACTGAGACTCGGTACTACTCGTACGGCTTAGTCTACCTCGTTTATGTCTAAACGGGCGTGCCTGGTGGATGTCGAGGCTTCTCCACGTGTCTCACTGCCGGGATTAGTCGGAGATGGCGGAGGAACTGCAGGGTCGGGGTAGTGATGATGACCATCGCGGGGATTGTTGGCCACAACCCCGTTGGAGTGTGCTCCCAAAAGGCGACGAAGCACTTCTGGGG
This sequence comes from Triticum aestivum, assembly GCF_018294505.1. Taxonomy (NCBI): domain Eukaryota; kingdom Viridiplantae; phylum Streptophyta; class Magnoliopsida; order Poales; family Poaceae; genus Triticum; species Triticum aestivum. Next base: position 207,760,704 of record NC_057809.1, read on the forward strand.
TCATCAAAGCATCTCGGCTGATGGCTGGAGCTGATCTCGGGGTCTCGATCGGTTGTCCAAACAGCACGACTGGGTTGTCGGCGTCGGGCTCGTCTTCTCTTCTAGCTGGGGTTCGACGAACTAGCTCTCCACGAGCTGCGATCAGATCAATGGTAATCTGGTCGAACAGTGCCTCTAGTGCACTTACATAGCGCACTAGGTGCAACAATGCAGGATCTGTCTCGTGATCTCCGTTGGCAACTTGGGGTGGTCTACCATACCCTTCACGTCTGGGGTAGTAGTGGAACGAGCGACAGTTAACTCTGGGCGACAAGTGCCTGAGATGAACTATAGCCTCTCGAGCAGCTAGTTGTATGGCTTGTGGCTCAAAGGAAGTTGTTCTTCCGGTGAACCTGTAGGGGCGCTCGGGTGCTAGACCCCTACCGTAGATGTGCACAGTGGCCCAGAATTGGTGGTCCTCACCGCTCATGGGTCCTTGGTACACAACATATTCTGGTGGCTCCTCTAACGCATAGGCACGACGGGTGAGGTTTGCGAGGATGGTCACAAAACCTCCAAGGTTGGTTGCTGTGGTCTCGTTGTGCACTATGGGCCAGGCATTGTGGCTCGGTTTGGGGTAGCGGCTGTGCTGTGCTGGGTTGAGACTAGCGTGCCCTTTTTATAGGAAAAAGGGGACGGAGTCTTCCTTCGCACGCTTGCGAATGAGGCACTTGGGTGCTGGTCACTGGTGTGCGATCGACAGGCTAGGCTGATAGGTTGGGCACCGACTGCCAAAAGTGTCGGGATTACTGTGTGGCTATCTTGCACGAGAAGCTTGGCTGGGGTTTGGCTAAGGTCTAGTGGGTTGGTTTGCCTAAGTTTTTCGACCTGGCTAAGATAGGATTAGCCAATGGTCAGCCTGGCTCTGATACCAAGTCTGTCACGACCGGTTTTCCGGGTAATAAATTTCCAGAAAAGACCGTCGTGCTCATCAGCCCCAGGATTACTGTTAGCTGATGAGGCTCCAACTTGATACAGAAATTCCAAGCAGAAAACAAAATATGTAGTACAAGGCCATTCTGGCCTGTGAGTACAACAAATGGTTTCTAGTGGTTGATGGCGTAAGCGGGTTGTGAAACATCAGTGTCTATGGGACTCCATTTCCCACGGGAATAGCTGACCAGGTTAACTCCTATCTTCGCGAGGCTGCTATCTCCAATACTTAGGTTCCGGGGCTGTCATCGCGTCGCTCCTCTTCGTGCAAGAAAATCTGGCCAAGACAATAGCCAGGGACAAGCCAGTGAGTACTTTGAATGTACTCGCAAACATTATGAACACAGGTATAATATAACAATGATGTGCTGAAAATATTTTATGCTCATGACGTCAGTCACAAAAGATAAATAAATCTCTGATGCGTGCAGGCAAGTTATTTATAAAATTGCAATAACATAGTAGTATTAAAATTTATGAAATAAATAACAAGCAAGGCCACAGTCGGGCGTCTTAGCGACACCACATAAAGGGCTTTAAAAGAAATGCCACAGTCGGGCGTCTGAGCGACACCACATAAAGGGCTTTAAAAGAAATGCCACAGTCGGGCGTCTGAGCGACACCACATAAAGGGCTTTAAAAGAAATGCCACAGTCGGGCGTCTGAGCGACACCACATAAAGGGCTTTAAAAGAAATGCCACAGTCGGGCGTCTGAGCGACACCACATAAAGGGCTTTAAAAGAAATGCCACAGTCGGGCGTCTGAGCGACACCACATAAAGGGCTTTAAAAGAAATGCCACAGTCGGGCGTCTGAGCGACACCACATAAAGGGCTTTAAAAGAAATGCCACAGTCGGGCGTCTGAGCGACACCACATAAAGGGCTTTAAAAGAAATGCCACAGTCGGGCGTCTGAGCGACACCACATAAAGGGCTTTAAAATAAACAATCATAGTGAATATCCCGGAGGTAGAACCATCCCAGAGATACTCGATAATAACAATAATATCACGGGTTAGTCAACAATAATAATAATCATAATTATCACAAGTCACAGGTAGTAGTTCCAGTTCTGGTTAACAGTTTCACCTCCGAAGACCGACACTAAGACCGACACTTGACCCATCCCAGACTGTAATCCTTAACCATGGACACGGCTATTCGAATAGGTTTAATCTCTGCAGAGGGTGTACTCTTTACCCACGAGTAACGGATTTCTTTAGTCCATCGGGACTAATTCCGTCTACGGTCTTTTTGTTGAAAACACACCTAACTTGCACACACCAGCTTATCTCACACGTGTCTGGAATCACCCACGACACCTGTTAAGCAAACTCTAAGTGGGGAGGCTACAACCTCGCGTAGCATGGGATCAAATTTATATCGCGCGCTCTAAGGGGTGGCCTCCCCTCTCGGTCCCAACCGGAAACACCCATGCCCCCGGACCAGGTGGCCTGCCTACCAGCTACAACCGGTATCTTCCACCATGGCCTCTCTGTACGGTGTGTGCTAGAAAGAGGTTGACAACTTACTGAACCGTACTCTACTTGCTGTAGAGACGAGTGGTAGTACGAAACAAGTATGGGGGTTACTGGCACAAGACTCGATCTACGGTCGACTCAGGAGGTTTAAGTATTCCCTGCATGATTAGCATGACGAATATATTTCAACCAACAGAGTCACCGCTCATATCACCTTGCCATGCCATACCAGACATAACCGTCCCGACGGAGACCGGCGACAAACTCATGCCTACCCAAGGCAGAGGTTTTCCCGGGTTCCTGCCGGTATGCATGCAAGGCACATGAGGGTGATTATCATCACAAGTGTGTCCATTTCCAACAGCATGGAAATCAATAACATGCACCCATGCATATGATCATATCACATGAAATAACAAGTTTCTCCAAAGTGAGGTGATGTTATGAACGTGTCATCGAACACACAAAAATATTATGCCGGGGTTCAGAATGCTTGCCTTCAATGTGTGGAAAGGCAGGGTGCACTCCAAAACTTGAAACATTTCTCCTCTCTTCAAAAATCCTATTTTAGCAATATAAAAGAATTAACACACAAAATAAAAACAGCACCAAAAGTTGTTCTGAATTTTTTTCAAATAAATCTTAAAATAAACTAGGTGAAATTTGAGAGAGGTAGGAAAAAGAATCATTTCATTTGGAGTTGTATTTAAAAAGATATAACCAGTCAAAGTTTTGGTCAAATCTGATATTAAATAAAACAGAAAAAGAAAAACGTTTCAGAATGGAATACGCTTTCGAAGCGGGAGAAACGTACTGGGGTGGATTACGCCTTCACTTAAACACGTGGACGGCGCGGTGAGACACTGACAGTGGGTCCCGGGGGCCCACTAGTCAGGTTTGCCTATTTCTTTTTCCCCCTTCTTTCTCTGTCCCGAGCGGAGGCGGAGCTCCGGCGATCGTCGCCGGCGACTGGCGGCTCCTCGCGGGTCCCCAAGGGCGGGGATGGATCCGCCACTCCAGGGCGGTCCTCCCGGTGGTCGCCAGGCCGGTGGGGACGGAGGGAGTTGCCGGCGGCGAGCTTCACGGCGGAGGAGGCTTCGGTGGCAGAGTGGTTTTGGGGCGAATGTGGGTCCCGATCAAAATCGAGTAGGGGGTTGGGTTCCTGGAAGGAAGGAGGGGTTCTTGGTGAAGAGAACGGGGAGGGGGAAGCCCTGGTGGCGCCGGAGTGAACGAGACAGTGGCGGCGGCAGGAGTTGCCGGAGATGAAGAAGGCGACGTTTCCGTGACGATTGCGGGCTATGGGGGTTCCATGGGGGTAGCTTGAGGTTGCGTGCGTGCTCAGAGGGGCTCGGGGTCCCTTTTATAGCGTGACGAGGTCGGTTCTGCGGCGGTGGATAAGGCGGCCGGCGAACCGCCGTTCTGTAGCTGCAGGGGAACATGGCGGCAACGAGAGCTAGGCGACACCCTTGTGGATGAGCTTGAGCTGTTCAAGGGGCCAGGTGGTGAGCCGGGTGGCTTGGGCGGCGCTGAACGGCGCAGGGCTGTCGGCCGACGCCGGCGTGCTGCCAAAAGTGCTCTAGCGGTGGAGCTGTAGGGCGCCAGGGCGGGCTGTCGTGTTGTGGCGAGGCGGGGAGTGTGTGGCGAGGTTCTGCAGCGTGAGCCAAGAAAGGGGCGCGACGCGGCGGCTCGTGTGTGCGGCTGCAATTTGCGCGCTCTGGGTGCGCCCAGCGCACGCACACCAGATGCTCGGCGAAATGCCATGGCACTCCAGAGCGCTTGGTTGGAGCTAGGAGTTAGCAGGTCTAGGCTATGGCTTGCAAGGAGATCAATGGACAAGCTTAAGGGGTCAGAGGATCAGGTTCACACTGCTAACTAAAATCCATGCCAAATCTGACCATGCACTCCAGGTGTTTGACAAAATGCCACAGGCACTTAGGCAAGTCTTGGAGTGGTCAAAAACTCCAGATCAGTGTCTCCTTAGATGCAAGATAGAGTGGTGAGGTTATTTGGACAAAAGGGGAAACTTGCTAGTGCAAGTTTTGCAAAACTACATTTCTGGACAGGAAATAAATGACATTATTTCATGAACCAAAATTAATCCAATGGGTGCATGCTGCTGGATTTAGGGGTTTGGTAGGGCTGTCTACAAGTAGGAGAAAACACAAGATCTTTGGAGCAAAATTAAATAGGGTTGCAGTAGAAATCACAAGGCTGGACCAGAATGAAAAAGAGGATGATTCACTCAATTTTTTTAAAGAACATAAATAGGTTTTTGCATAATGTTGAATCATATGCTACTACCAATATCCCACAATTTTGGTGGAGGCTAGAAAGAATTATTTAAAAGGGTTGTAGTGCAAATTGCACTCTGGACCAGAGAAGGAAAAATTGATGCAGAGCTCAGATTATTACATAAATAAAAGATATTTTTGTATAAAAGTGATTTAAAAACATCACATGACATCTCCAATTTTTGGTTAGAATTTTAGGTGAATTTATCCAATGGTTATAGTTCAAAAAGAGCTCCAAATTTTAAAACAAGTCATTTAATGAATAAAGCTCAGGGTGAAATAATTTTATAAATAAATCTCCTGATTGAGAGATGTTTTTTTAAATGAGAGGGAAAAATAAGTCCAATATATTTTGGAAGGATCCACTTGGGAAAAATTTCTTAATATTAAAAGAAAAGTTTTGAAATCAATAGAGATATACTTGCAGGCAAAAATTTTAAACTCTTGGCAAAATTTTAATAACTAAAACCTGGTTAAATTTTTGGGGTGTTACAAGCTGAAGGTCGCCATAAACCATGGGCATCTTCAGCACGAGCGTGCCCGCACGAGCGCCGCGGTGTCCCTCGCAGACTCTCGTGAGGCTTGCGTGTCGGCGTTCTGGGAACGGGGGTCCCCAGACATGCTTGCCTGTGGCCTGCGGCGTGGCTCAAAGGGGGCCCAGCACGGCCCGTCTTCATCGACGCAAACCCAAGACCCTCGCGAGGGGCCAAGCCTCGCGGGGCAGACGACATGGAGCTTCCTCAGGCGCGGCCACATCAGGCTAGCTCGCGAGGAGGCAGAGAGATCAAGGCGGGGTACCTCACGAGGTACCCGTGATGCAAGCCATGACGACCAAGGGCGCCATCCCACGAAGTGTCCTTCTTTCCTCTTTGGTACAAAGGGAGCAAGCACAGGCGGGAGCATCAAGCAAAGGCACCCGTTTCGGTGCAACGAGACCAAGACCAGTCCAACGGCAGGAAGGAAGTCATTGTGGAGCCCAAGCCAGCGTCACCACGAGAGCCTTTGGCAGGCGAGGACCAACTTTAGTCAGGATAAGTGTACCCAATGTTCCCCTTCAAAATGGCCAATAGTTGGCGCCCTTCCCGCTCAATATTTGGGAAGAGGCCCAGGGCCTTTGCCTATAAATAGGACTAGCCACCCACAGGGTGAAGGAATGGGAAAATCAGAGAGGGATCGGAAATCAGAGAGAGGATCAGAAATCGGAGAGAGAATCGAGAAGAGAGAGAGAAGGGTGACTGAACTCCCCCTAGCAGTTCATCCTCCTAACCAAGAATAGACCCTCGCGAGGCTGTTCTTCCTTGTATTGCTCATCATCATCAGCCCAAGAGGCAATCCACCACACCACACACTGGAGTAGGGTATTACACCACAACGGTGGCCCGAACCAGTATAAACCCTGTGTCTCTTGTGCTGTTCTTTCCATAGCTTAGATATCAGCGAGGCGGAGGGGTGCAGGTAGGCAGAAGGCGAAATCTTCGTGCACACCCCAGTGTTCGAACCTCAAGGGTCTGCCGGAACCCGAAATCCGACATTTGGCGCGCCAGGTAGGGGTGCGCCGGAATTTGTCTTCCAGCACCCCGTTCTCCTCCGACCATCGCGTCCATGTCTGACGCTCGTCGGGCCCGCGCCAAGCACCGGGCCACTCTCGCTTCCCACGTCACCCAGACGGCTCCTGTCGGCAGGCGTCCTCGCCATTCCCCGTCACCTGCCGTCAACACCGCCACCGTCCCGGCGGGGGACGAGCAGCAAGCGTCGTCTCAGCATCCGTCCGTGCAGCAAGACGGTCGCACCGCTACTCCCTCGCTCACCCCAACTGGTTCTTCGTCCCGCGCGCTCCGCGGAGGCTCGAGCTGCGCTCATCGCAGCAAACGAGCTCCTGCGCTACTATCCCGTCGACAACGTCCATGAAGAATGGCTCGACCGCATCGCCGAGCTCGTCCGCGCCGCAGGGGGCTCTCCTGCGCCGTCCGTTCGGCTGCACCGCACCCCGCCCCGCGTGAGCAACTAAGCTCCGGCGGCGCCCCGGCTGCCTCCTCCTCAAGAAGGTGCCATGGCTCCAAGGCGCGTGGCCACTGGGTGGAACCCGCTCCGTCAGGTGCCAGCGCGGCAAGAGCAGAGCTGCCAAGAAGTCCCTCGCCCGCAAGAAGCTGCCCGGGCGCTCCCTACTCCAGCTCCTGCCCCCGCGCGTCAAGACCCCATGCTGCTCCCAGCTGCAGCGCATGGGGGCATGCAAGACCAAGCTCTTCGTCACCCAAGGTCTCCCGTGGCCACACCAGGCTGCCGTGCATTCACTGCCGAGCTACGCAGCATCGCGTGGCCCGGCAAGTTCAAGCCAGACCTGCCTCCTCGTTATGACGGCACGGCCGACCCTGCGGAGTTCCTCCAGCTCTATGAGCTGGGCATCGAAGCTGCCAATGGAGACGAGAAGGTCATGGCGAACTGGTTGTTGGAAATATGCCCTAGAGGCAATAATAAAAGTGTTATTATTATATTTCTTTGTTCATGATAATAGTCTTTTATTCATGCTATAACTGTATTATCCGGAAATCGTAATACACGTGTGAATACATAGACCACAATATGTCCCTAGTGAGACTCTAGTTGACTAGCTCTGTGTGATCAACAGATAGTCATGATTTCCTGGCTATGGACATTGGATGTCGTTGATAACGGGATCACATCATTAGGAGAATGATGTGATGGACAAGACCCAATCCTAAGCCTAGCACAAAGATCGTGTAGTTCGTATGCTAAAGCTTTTCTAATGTCAAGTATCTTTTCCTTAGACCATGAGATTGTGCAACTCCCGGATACCATAGGAATGCTTTGGGTGTACCAAACGTCACAACGTAACTGGGTGGCTATAAAGGTGCATTACAGGTATCTCCGAAAGTATCTGTTGGGTTGGCACGAATCGAGACTGGGATTTGTCACTCCGTGTAAACAGAGAGGTATCTCTGGGCCCACTCGGTAGGACATCATCATAATGTGCACAATGTGACCAAGGGGTTGATCACAGGATGATGTGTTACGGAACGAGTAAAGAGACTTGCCGGTAACGAGATTGAACAAGGTATCGGTATACCGACGATCGAATCTCGGGCAAGTACAATACCGCTAGACAAAGGGAATTGCATACGGGATTGATTAAGTCCTTGACATCGTGGTTCATCCGATGAGATCATCGTGGAACATGTGGGAGCCAACATGGGTATCCAGATCCCGCTGTTGGTTATTGACCGGAGAACGTCTCGGTCATGTCTGCATGTCTCCCGAACCCGTAGGGTCTACACACTTAAGGTTTGATGACGCTAGGGTTATAAAGGAAGTTTGTATGTGGTTACCGAATGTTGTTCGGAGTCCCAGATGAGATCCCGGACGTCACGAGGAGTTCCGGAATGGTCCGGAGGTAAAGATTTATATATGGGAAGTCCTGTTTTGGTCACCGGAAGAGTTTCGGGGTTTATCGGTAACGTACCGGGACCACCAGGAGGGTCCCGGGGGTCCACCAAGTGGGGCCACCAACCCCGGAGGCTTGCATGGGCCAAGAGTGGTGAGGGACCAGCCCCTTAGTGGGCTGGTGCGCCTCCCACAAGGGCCCATGGCGCCTAAGAGGTGGAAAGGGGGCAAACCCTAAGGGGATATGGGCCTTAGGGCCCATATTGGTGCGCCTCCCTCTCCTCTCCCCTCTTGGCCGCCACCCCCTTTGCCATCTAGGGCTGCCGCCCCCCTAGGGGTGGGAACCCTAGAGGGGGGCGCACCCTCGTCCCTCTCCCCTATAAATAGTGAGGCATAGGGCTGCCCATAACACGCGATTCGATCTCTCGTTGGTGCAGCCCTGCGTCTCTTCTTCCTCCTCTTCTAGCCACGCTCCTCCACCACCACCACGCCGTTGTGCTGCTGCTGGATGGAGTCTTCCTCAACCTCTCCCTCTCTCCTTGCTGGATCAAGGCATGGGAGACGTCACCCGGCTGTACGTGTGTTGAACGCGGAGGTGCCGTCCGTTCGGCACTTGGTCATCGATGATTTGGATCACGACGAGTACGACTCCTTCAACCCCGTTCTCTTGAACGCTTCCTCTTAGCGATCTACAAGGGTATGTAGATGCACTCTCCTTCCCCTCGTTGCTGGTTTCTCCATAGATAGATCTTGGTGACACGTAGGAAAATTTTGAATTTCTGCTACGTTCCCCAACAGTGGCATCATGAGCTAGGTCTATTGCGTAGATTCTTTGCACGAGTAGAACACAAAGTAGTTGTGGGCGTTAATTTTGTTCAATATGCTTACCGTTACTAGTCCAATCTTGTTTCGACGGTATTGTGGGATGAAGCGGCCCGGACCGACCTTACACGTACTCTTACGTGAGACAGGTTCCACCGATTGACATGCACTTGGTGCATAAGGTGGCTAGCGGGTGCCAGTCTCTCCCACTTTAGTCGGAACGGATTCGATGAAAAGGGTCCTTATGAAGGGTAAATAGCAATTGGCATATCACGTTGTGGTTTTGCGTAGGTAAGAAACGTTCTTGCTAGAAACCCATAGCAGCCACGTAAAACATGCAAACAACAATTAGAGGACGTCTAACTTGTTTTTGCAGGGTATGCTATGTGATGTGATATGGCCAAGAAGAATGTGATGAATGATATGTGATGTATGAGATTGATCATGTTCTTGTAATAGGAATCACGACTTGCATGTCGATGAGTATGACAACCGGCAGGAGCCATAGGAGTTGTCTTAATTTATTGTATGACCTGCGTGTCATTGAACAACGCCATGTAATTACTTTACTTTATTGCTAACCGGTAGCCATAGTAGTAGAAGTAATAAGTTGGCGAGACGACTTCATGGAGACACGATGATGGAGATCATGATGATGGAGATCATGGTGTCATGCCGGTGACGATGATGATCATGGAGCCCCGAAGATGGAGATCAAAAGGAGCAAAATGATATTGGCCATATCATGTCACTATTTGATTGCATGTGATGTTTATCATGTTTATGCATCTTGTTTACTTAGAACGACGGTAGTAAATAAGATGATCCCTTACAACAATTTCAAGAAGTGTTCTCCCCTAACTGTGCACCGTTGCTACAGTTCGTCGCTTCTAAGCACCACGTGATGATCGGGTGTGATGGATTCTTACGTTCACATACAACGGGTGTAAGACAGATTTACACACGCGAAAACACTTAGGGTTAACTTGACGAGCCTAGCATGTACAGACATGGCCTCGGAACACGGAGACCGAAAGGTCGAGCATGAGTCGTATAGTAGATACGATCAACATGAAGATGTTCACCGATGATGACTAGTCCGTCTCACGTGATGATCGGACACGGCCTAGTTGACTCGGATCATGTAATCACTTAGATGACCAGAGGGATGTCTATCTGAGTGGGAGTTCATAAGATGAACTTAATTATCCTGAACATAGTCAAAAGGATTTTGCAAATTATGTCGTAGCTCGCGCTTTAGTTCTACTGTTTTAGATATGTTCCTAGAGAAAATATAGTTGAAAGTTGAAAGTAGCAATTATGCGGACAGTAGAAAGCTTATGTCCTTAATGCACTGCTCAGTGTGCCGAACCCCAAACATCGTTTGTGGATGTTGCGAACATCGGACATACACGTTTTGATAACTATGTGATAGTTCAGTTAAACGGTTTAGAGTTGAGGCAATAAAGACGTTTTCGAAACATCGCGGAACATATGAGATGTTTCAAGGGCTGAAATTGGGATTTCAGGCTCGTGCCCACGTCAAGAGGTATAAGACCTCCGACGATTTTCTTAACCTGCAAACTAAGGGAGAAAAGCTCAATCGTTGAGCTTGTGCTCAGATTGTCTGAGTGCAACAATCACTTGAATCGAGTGGGAGTTGATCTTCCATATGAGATAGTGATGTTTCTCCAAAGTCATTGCCACCAAGCTGCTAGAGCTTTGTGATGAACTATAACATATCAGGGATAGATATGATGATCCTTGAGGTATTCATGATGTTTGACACCGCGAAAGTAGAAATCAAGAAGGAGCATCAATTGTTGATGGTTGGTGAAACCACTAGTTTCAAGAAGGGCAAGGGCAAGAAGGGATACTTCATGAAACGGCAAATCAGCTGCTGCTCTAGTGAAGAAACCCAAGGTTGAACCCAAACCCGAGACTAAGTGCTTCTGTAATAAGGGGAACAACCACTGGAGCAGAATTACCCTAGATACTTGGTAGATGAGAAGGCTGGCAAGGTCGATAGAAGTATATTGGATATACATTATGTTAATGTGTACTTTACTAGTACTCCTAGTAGCACCAGGGTATTAAGATACCGGTTCGGTTGCTAAGTGTTAGTAACTCGAAATAAAAGCTACGGAATAAACGGAGACTAGCTAAAGGTGAGCTGACGATATGTGTTGGAAGTGTTTCCAAGTTTGATGTGATCAAACATCGCACGCTCCCTCTACCATCAAGATTAGTATTAAACCTGAATAATTGTCATTTGGTGTTTGCGTTGAGCATAGACATGATTGGATTATGTCTATCGCAATACGGTTATTCATTTAAGGAGAATAATGGTTACTCTATTTATTTGAATAATACCTTCAATGGTCTTGCACCTAAAGGAATGGTTTATTGAATCTCGATCGTAGTGATACACATTTTCATGCCAAAAGATATAAGATAGTAATGATAGTACCACTTACTTGTGGCACTGCCATGTAAGTCATATTGGTATAAAACGCATGAAGAAGCTCCATGTTGATGGATCTTTGGACTCACTCGTTTTTGAAAAGTTTGAGACATGCGAACCATGTCTATTGGTGTATACGCATGAAGAAACTCCATGCAGATGGATCGTTTGGACTCACTTGATTTTGAATCACTTGAGATATGCAAATCATACCACATGGGCAAGATGACTGAAAAGCCTCGTTTTCAGTAAAATGGAACAAGATAGCAACTTGTTGGAAGTAACACATTTTGATGTGTGCAGTCCAATGAGTGCTGAGGCATGCAGTGAATATCGTTATGTTCTTACTTCACAGATGATTCGAGTAGATGTTGAGTATATTTACTTGATGAAACACAAGTCTGAATTATTGAATGGTTCAAGTAATTTCAGAGTGAAGTTGAAGATCATCGTGACAAGAGGATAAAATGTCTATGATATGATCATAGAGATGAGTATCTGAGTTACGAGCTTTGGCACGCAATTAAGACATTGTGGAAATTGTTTCACAATTAATACCGCCTGGAACACCATAGTGTGATGGTGTGTCCGAACATCATAGTTGCACCCTATTAGATATGGTGCGTACCATGATATCTCTTATCGAATTACCACTATTGTTCATGGGTTAGGCATTAGAGACAACCACACTCACTTTAATAGGGTACCACGTAATTCCGTTGAGATGACACCGTATGAATTATGGTTTAGAGAAACCTAAGTTGTCGTTTCTTAAAGGTTTGGGGCTGCGACGCTTATGTGAAAAAGTTTCAGGATTGATAAGCTCGAACCCAAAGCGGATAAAATGCATCTTCATAGGACACCCAAAACAGTTGGGTATACCTCCTAATTCAAATCCGAAAGCAATAGGGACTGTTTCTTGAATCGGGTCCTTTCTCGAGGAAAAGTTTGTCTCAGAAAGTTGAGTGGGAGGATGGTGGAGACTTGATGAGGTTATTGAACCGTCACTTCAACTAGTGTGTAGCAGGGCACAGGAAGTTGTTCCTATGGCACCTACACCAATTGAAGTAGAAGCTTATGATAGTGATCATGAAACTTCGGATCAAGTCACTACCATACCTCGTAGGGTGACAAGGATGCGTACTACTTTAGAGTGGTACGGTGATCCTGTCTTGAAGGTCATGTTGCTAGACAACAATGAACCTATGAGCTATGGAGAAGCGATGGTGGGCCCAAATTCCGACAAATGGTTAGAAACCATGAAATCCGAGATAGGATCCATGTATCAGAACAAAGCATGGACTTTGGTGGACTTGCCCGATGATCGGCAATCCATTGAGATAAATGGATCTTTAAGAAGAAGACGGACGTGGACGATAATGTCACCATCTATGAAGCTCGACTTGTGGCGAAGAGTTTTTCACAAGTTCAAGGAGTTGACTACGATGAGATTTTCTCATCCGTAGCGATGCTTAAGTCCGTCGGAATCATGTTAGCATTAGCTGCATTTATGAAATCTGGCAGATGGATGTCAAAACGAGTTTCCTTACCAGTTTTCGTAAGGAAAGGTTGTATGTGATACAATCAGAAAGGTTTTGTCGATCCTAAGGATGCTAAAAGGTATGCTAGCTCCAGCGATCCTTCCATGGACTGGAGTAAGCATCTCGGAGTTGGAATGTGCACTTTGATAAGATGATCAAAGATTTTGGGTTTATACAAAGTTTATGAGAAACTTGTATTTCCAAAGAAGTGAGTGGGAGCACTATAGAATTTCTGATGAGTATATGTTGTTGACATGTTGATGATCAGAAATGATTTTCTAGAAAGCATATAGGGTTATTTGAAAGGTGTTTTTCAATAGAAAACCTGGATTAAGCTACTTGAACATTGAGCATCAAGATCTATAAGGATAGATCAAAACGCTTAATGGTACTTTCAAATGAGCACATACCTTGACATGATCTTGAAGGTGTTCAAGATGGATCAGTCAAAGAAGGAGTTCTTGCCTGAGTTGTAAGGTACGAAGTTAAGACTTAAAGCTCGACCACGGCAGAATAGAGAGAAAGGACGAAGGTCGTCCCCTATGCTTAAGACATAGGCTCTACAGTATGCTATGCTGTGTACCGCACCTGAAGTGTGCCTTGCCATGAGTCAGTCAAGGGGTACAAGAGTGATCCAAGAATGGATCACAGGACAGCAGTCAAAGTTATCCTTAGTAACTAGTGGACTAAGGAATTTTCTCGATTATGGAGGTGGTAAAAGAGTTCGTCGTAAAGGGTTACGTCGATGCAAGCTTAACACCTATCCGGATAGCTCTGAGTAGAGATACCGGATACGTATAATGGGGCAACAATTTAGAATAGCTCCAAGTGGAACAGTTATTTGGAATAGCTCCAAATAGAGCGTGGTAGCTGCATCTAGAAGATGACATAAAGATTTGTAAAGCACACACAGATCTGAAAGGTTCAGACCCATTGATTAAAACCTCTCTCACAAGCAACATGATCAAACCCAGAACTCATTGAGTGTTAATCACATAGTGATGTGAACTAGATTATTGACTCTAGCAAACTCTTTGGATGTTGGTTACATGGCGATGTGACCTGTGAGTGTTAATCACATGGCGATGTGAACTAGATTATTGACTCTAGTGCAAGTGGGAGACTGTTGGAAATATGCCCTAGAGGCAATAATAAAAGTGTTATTATTATATTTCTTTGTTCATGATAATAGTCTTTTATTCATGCTATAACTGTATTATCCGGAAATCGTAATACACGTGTGAATACATAGACCACAATATGTCCCTAGTGAGCCTCTAGTTGACTAGCTCGTTGTGATCAACAGATATTCATGATTTCCTGGCTATGGACATTGGATGTCGTTGATAACGGGATCACATCATTAGGAGAATGATGTGATGGACAAGACCCAATCCTAAGCCTAGCACAAAGATCGTGTAGTTCGTATGCTAAAGCTTTTCTAATGTCAAGTATCTTTTCCTTAGACCATGAGATTGTGCAACTCCCGGATACCGTAGGAATGCTTTGGGTGTACCAAACGTCACAACGTAACTAGGGTGCTATAAAGGTGCATTACAGGTATCTCCGAAAGTATCTGTTGGGTTGGCACGAATCGAGACTGGGATTTGTCACTCCGTGTAAACGGAGAGGTATCTCTGGGCCCACTCGGTAGGACATCATCATAATGTGCACAATGTGACCAAGGGGTTGATCACGGAATGATGTGTTACGGAACGAGTAAAGAGACTTGCCGGTAACGAGATTGAACAAGGTATCGGTATACCGACGATCGAATCTCGGGCAAGTACAATACCGCTAGACAAAGGGAATTGCATACGGGATTGATTAAGTCCTTGACATCGTGGTTCATCCGATGAGATCATCATGGAACATGTGGGAGCCAACATGGGTATCCAGATCCCGCTGTTGGTTATTGACCAGAGAACGTCTCGGTCATGTCTGCATGTCTCCCGAACCCGTAGGGTCTACACACTTAAGGTTCGATGATGCTAGGGTTATAAAGGAAGTTTGTATGTGGTTACCGAATGTTGTTCGGAGTCCCGGATGAGATCCCGGACGTCACGAGGAGTTCCGGAATGGTTTGGAGGTAAAGATTTATATATGGGAAGTCCTGTTTTGGTCACCGGAAGAGTTTCGGGGTTTATCGGTAACGTACCGGGACCACCGGGAGGGTCCCGGGGGTCCACCAAGTGGGTCCACCAACCCCGGAGGCTTGCATGGGCCAAGAGTGGTGAGGGACCAGCCCCTTAGTGGGCTGGTGCGCCTCCCACAAGGGCCCATGGCGCCTAAGAGGTGGAAAGGGGGCAAACCCTAAGGGGATATGGGCCTTAGGGCCCATATTGGTGCGCCTCCCTCTCCTCTCCCCTCTTGGCCGCCACCCCCTTTGCCATCTAGGGCTGCCGCCCCCCTAGGGGTGGGAACCCTAGAGGGGGGCGCACCCTCCTCCCTCTCCCCTATAAATAGTGAGGCATAGGGCTGCCCATAACACGCGATTCGATCTCTCGTTGGTGCAGCCCTGCGTCTCTTCTTCCTCCTCTTCTAGCCACGCTCCTCCACCACCACCACGCCATTGTGCTGCTGCTGGATGGAGTTTTCCTCAACCTCACCCTCTCTCCTTGCTGGATCAAGGCATGGGAGACGTCACCGGGCTGTACGTGTGTTGAACGCGGAGGTGCCGTCCGTTCGGCACTTGGTCATCGGTGATTTGGATCACGACGAGTACGACTCCATCAACCCCGTTCTCTTGAACGCTTCCGCTTAGCGATCTACAAGGGTATGTAGATGCACTCTCCTTCCCCTCGTTGCTGGTTTCTCCATAGATAGATCTTGGTGACACGTAGGAAAATTTTGAATTTCTGCTACGTTCCCCAACACTGGTTTCCCATGGCGCTCAAGGACGGGGCCCGCACCTGGCTCCTGAACCTGGCCCCAGGCACGATCTCCTCCTGGGATGAGATGCACACCCGCTTCATCGCCAACTTCCAAGGTACTCGTGACCGGCCACCCGCCGTGAGCGACATGCGCCACATCAATCAACAACCCGGAGAGACCCTGCAGAAGTACATCCAGCGCTTCAACAATGCATGCCTCAAGATTCCCAAGGTGACCGAGGAGGCCAGCATCTCAGCCTTCTCTGACGGCGTGCGCGATGTCAAGATGAAGGAGGAGCTGGCGATGCATGAAGACATGTGCACTTCCTTGGAGTTGTTCAACTTGGCAACCAAGTGCGCCAGGGCTGAGGAAGGGCATCTCTCCCTCCTCGAGCTGCCTGCCGTAGATCCAGAAGAGAAAAAGCCCAAGGCCAAGGATGTGAAGCGCAAGGGGGCTGCCGTGCTCGCGGCAGAACCAGACACCAAGCGGGGCAGAGATCTGCCCAAACCTCCCAAGGGCATTCGGTACTGTGTGTACCACGACCTCCACACCCACAACACCAACGAATGTCAAGAGCTCCGAGCCGTGCGAGAAGGAAGGATCGGCCGTCGCCCCGACAGTGGTGACCGGGGCTACGGTCGAGGAGGAGGAAGGAACGCAGGACGCTGGGAAGACCGCGGCCCGCGCCAGGGGTGGCGCGATCAACCTCGCGAGGAGCGCTGGCAAGACCCGCCTCGCGAGGGAGAATGGAGGGATCAGCCTCGCGAGGATCGCCCGCAAGGCAACGCAGGCCTCCCTCCGCTGCCGCCGCAGCCAAGGAGAAAGGAGGACCGCCATCAGGACGAGGGGGCTGGGGGCTTCTAGGAGCCGCGCGTAGTCGCCTGCATCCTGGGCGGGGCTCAAGCCCCAGCCTCTAAACGCATCTTCAAGCAGTTCGCCCGCGAAGTGAATGCAGTCCTCCCCAAGCTGGAAGCCACACGCCCTCTCAGGTGGTCGGCGTGCGCCATCACGTTTAGCTCAGCAGATCAGCTCAACTGTGCAGCTACAGCCGGAGTCCTCCCGATGCTTTGTTCCCCAATCATCAGCAACGTTGTGGTCACCAGGACCCTCATCGATGGCGGGGCAGGGCTCAACGTCCTGTCCGTGGAAACATTCAACAATCTCCAAGTGCCCTACAACCAGCTTCAGCCGACCAAGCCTTTCTCCGGAGTCACCGATGGCTCCACGGTCCCGATTGGGCAGGTCCGCCTCCCAGTCACCTTCGGGGCACGCGACAACTACCGCACTGAGCTCATCGACTTCGACGTCGCTCACATTCGCCTGCCGTACAACGCCATCCTTGGGTACCCAGCGCTGGCCAAGTTCATGGCTGTAACTCACCACGGCTACAACGTCCTAAAGATGCCAGGAAGTGGTGGAGTCATCACGATGCCCTGTGAAGAGAAGGACGCGGTGTGTTCCCTAGAACAAGCCTTTCAGGCCGCGTCACTGGAAGACCCGGATAGCGGAAGCAGGAGGCTTCCCGAGACCGCCCCTAAGAAGAAGAAGACATCGTCCGGCCCGGCCCCTCAGGAGGCAGGCCCCTTAGGGCCCGCGCCTGCCCAGAGGGAACCTCCTTCCGTCACATAGGAAAGCTCGCCCGACGCCCTCCTCAGGCAGGACTCGGGGCTCTCCCCTGGAGGGCCACCGACCTGGCTAAGGTCACGAGGGAGGCGCTTGGGCACCACCTGGAGGCGTGTTTCGAAGCATGGTTCCCTCAGGAAGGAGTAAAGGAAGGAGAGTCAGACCCTCAGGAGAGTTCGTCAGCAAGGCCATTCAGGAGCTACAGGAGTCAAGAGTAATGAGAGGCGACCGCCGCCTACCAGTTGTGGCTCCCCATCCAGGCGACGATGGTGGGCTACGCGTCTGCATCGACATACCAGGGCTCAATCGAGTCGCCTCTCTGGAGCACCTCTGGCCCTCGCGAGTGGGGCGCTGCGAAGGTCCACCCCACAGCTACGTTCGCATGCCTTATGGCTTGCCGAACGCGGCTGCCACGTACCAGTGCCTCACGATGGGCATCATGGAGGCTCAAGAGGCCAGGCATACCACAGCCTTGGCGGAGATGGAGATGGTCCGCAAGGAACCACCAGTGCCTCCGGAGCTTCCCGAGGCCCCTGGGCCTGGGGGCTCGTGAGGATCGGCTTCTGCAGCCCACCGAGTCTGCTACACCAACACTCCTTCGTCCTCAACATCATCAGGTGACATCTTTCAAGTTTCACTTCCAGCTGGGAGTGCCCCCCCAGGGCTGCATTATTCCCAGGCCGCGTGGGTCCGTCCCTGCGGCATGTATCCCTTTTATTCCATGTTGTTAGCTTACCTTGTTGGGGGCGCCCCTCGGGCTGCATCATCCCCCAAGTCGCTCGGGCCAGACCGAGTGGTATGTACCCCTTTTGCGTTTATTTCCGGCTATGCGTTCGACCCAACATGCTTGATTATTTGATGCCTATCCAGGGCACCTCTTCTTCTCCATGCCGACCACTTGCACGTTAAAGGGGGGTACCTGAGCATTGCGACTCAGGGCTCTTACTGGTTCTCCAGCCCTCACCCTCTGGCCTTGTCCACGGCATCGCGACCTGGCATACCAGCGATGGCTGAGACCAGCTCGAGGCCCGGGACCCAAGGACGTAGAGTGCCGGCATCTAACCAAATTTGCAGGGACACATCACAAGATAAGGCCCAGTGCCAGGCGCAACCCTCCTAGAGGTAGGGCCCCGTGAGTCCCGCGCTGGCTCACGGGTGCCCAGATACACCTCGCCAGGCCCTACCGTGCCAGCCACGTGTCAGGGCGGGGCTGTACACGCCCCGGGGGCTCCTCCTGGAGGGGAGCCCCCTCCCACGTACCAGTGGAAGCACCATGCTCCGCGCTGGCTGACGACACTACCGAGGAGCGGCTATGCCCGTACACATACGAAAGCGCTATGCTCCGTGCTGGTGATAAACAACTGAGGGCGGCCCCCAGGCCGCATCAACCTCAGGGAGCCCAGAGCTCAGTGTCTAGCCTCATCGTAATGCCTCCCCTCGGGAGTGCCGCGCGAGGGGGCTGGGCACGGGGGCTGCGCCTGGGTCATGCCCAGATGCACGCCACCCAGCCAGGCCCCCCCGGGCCTGGTTCATCGCGCGTCTCTCCCCGAGCGGAGCCAAGGTACGAAGGCCGTTTGAGCGTCAAGGGGGACTCCTGAGCATCGCGACTCAGGAGCCTAACTGGTCACGTAGCCCATCACTCCTTAGTTCTGAAAGGCTAACGGCGGTTGAGGTATGCGCGCGGCCGGGCTCTGCAGACGTAGAACGGTAGATCCACCCACATCATAGCTCCCTACTTGCTGTTCATGCGCCAAGGGGGACTCCTGAGCATCGCGACTCAGGAGCCTAACTTGTCACGTAGCCCCTCACTCCTTGGCCCCGTCCTGGTTTCCGGTCGGGACTAACACTGGGTGAGGTATGCACGGGGCAGGGCTCTGCCGGCGTAGAACATAAGCAAGTAGGAAGGAAAAGCGCAAATTTCAAGGAATTCAAAAGCAAATATTACAGTCCACACTGTTATCTCAATGCCAAACGCAAGTTTAAATGCCTCCCCGAGGCATGATACATGTGCAGGAATTAAAGGCAGGACAGGAGCTGCGTCAGCCGAGGCCCTTGCGGTGTCTCCTTCACTCTCATCCGCGTGAACCGCTTGCACGTTAAAGGGGGGGTGCCTGAGCATCGCAACTCAGGGCTCCTACTGGCTCTCCAGCCCTCACCCTCTGGCCTTGTCCACGGCATCGCGACCTGGCATACCAGCAACGGCTGAGACTCGCTCGAGGGCCGGGACCCGATGACGTAGAGCATAAAGGGGAGCAAAGGCGAGAGGGGAGGGACACGCGAGGACCTCGCCGAGCAACCTCACGCCTGCCAATGCACGGACCCGGCGACACACCAGAGAACGGCCCCTGATTCTCGAGATAAGTCACCACCCGGAAGCACCAGCTACTGTGGCACCATCCCCGCACCTAATGCAATCCCGTGTTAGCGACACCGCTCCCCTTTCTCACCGAACAACGGCTGCTTGAGCGCCAAAGGGGACCTCCTGAGCATCGCGACTCAGGGTCTCTTACCGGAACCCGGGTCGCTCACCTCCTAGCCTTGACCACGGCATCGCGACCTAGCATACCAGCGATGGCTGAAGCCGCCTTGGGACTGGGACCTGTCGGCGCAGAGCACCAAGCCCTCGTCAGGTTCGAAAGGGAGAACTGAGCTAAAACGTAATGAGCAACTCGCACAGTTCTACGACAAGGGTTATATTAACAAAACAGGATCACGGGCACCTTACAAGCCCCCACGGGACGCGTCTTTGATTCCTCGCAGGGAACAAATCCTAAAGGGACGCTAACTACACGTGCCCCTGCAAAAGACGCCATCATCAACAGTGGACCATCAAGCACCGGCGCCAACCCCATCTAGACCAGAGTCGGCGACGGCCTGATGAGCCCGCCCTGCTCCAGGAGCG
The DNA here is from genome assembly GCF_018294505.1 of Triticum aestivum. Classification (NCBI taxonomy): domain Eukaryota; kingdom Viridiplantae; phylum Streptophyta; class Magnoliopsida; order Poales; family Poaceae; genus Triticum; species Triticum aestivum. The sequence goes on from NC_057809.1 coordinate 207,781,073, forward strand.
GCACTGGCTTGGGGGCTCGTAGCTATCGTTGCTCGTCACCGGAGTCGCGAAGAGCTCGCCGGAGTCGCTGGAACTTCCGATGGCTCCGCCGCCTGAGGAGCCGCCAAGGGAGCAGTCGGCAGGCCTAGTCCTTGCCGTAGCAGGGTCCCGACCACCTCTCCCGGGGCAGCACTCCAGCCGGCGCCTGTTCGCATTGAAGACCTTGAAGAACATCACCGAAGCACCGTCGTACTCCAAGTGGATCGCGAAGGCACCTCTTGTCCTACAAACCCGGGCGATCTCGCTCCAGCCTCGAGTCATGAAGACCTCGCCCGGAGCAACGACCGCGACCTCTGCTTCGGTCGCGAGGGTGCTGCAGCCGGCGTGCTGCAGCCAAAGCTCCAAGAGTTCTCCCTATGGGATGATGGAGGCGAAGAAGGGAGGAAGGCGAATCCAAGACTGAGGAGGCATGGCAGCATGGAGCACGAACTCTCGGGAGGAGCCCTTAGTGTGGACCCCAGGGGGGACGACCCACACCTTCATGACCCGTCGGCGCCGACGGTGGCGCCGCCCGTGGCGCTTGGCATCAACTCCTTCAGGGCCCTCGATGTGGGCGTACAAGGGAAGCGGGAACCCCGGCAGTGCCTGCTCGCACCATGGCCTCGACACCACCTGATGGGCCCCCTCGTCTCGGCCGCGGAGGGTGAGCCGTTTCTTCGGCGGGAGCAGGTCTGGTTCCTCTCGGGGAGCCTTTCCCTTCTCTGCCAACGAGAACCGGCGGATCGGAGACATCGCAGCAAGACGGAGCAAGGACCGGGAAGAAGGAGAAGCAAGGAGGGATGGACTGGAAGGGTGCGCGCCGTTTCGTACTTATGGCCGGCGAAGGCCAACCGCTCACCTCCATGATCGCAGGTAATCATGACCTGCTTTGCATGCAGGGACTTGTCCGATCTGTGCAGTTGTTGAGGCGCCATGGAGAAGTGGAGACGCCCACGCCCAATCAACCGCCACGCGGCGCCCAAGGCCGCAGGCTGTTAGGGCCCGCGGTGCTTCGCCCTTGCCCTTTCGCCTCCCTGCACGGCCAAGTCCGGGCGCGCCTTCGACCCGGGGGCTACTGTCGGCATTCTGGGAACGGGGGTCCCCAGACTTGCCTGCCTGCGGCCTGCGGCGTGGCTCAAAGGGGGCCCAGCACGGCCCGTCTTCATAGACGCAAACCCAAGACCCTCGCGAGGGGCCAAGCCTCGTGAGGCGGACGACACGGAGCTCCCTCAGGCATGGCCACATCAGGCTGGCTCGCGAGGAGGCGGAGAGATCAAGGCGGGGTACCTCATGAGGTGCCCGTGACGCAAGCCATGACGACCAAGGGCGCCAGGCGGGCGCCAGCCCGCGCAGTGTCCTCCTTTCCTCTTTGGTGCAAAGGGAGCAAGCGCAGGCGGGAGCATCAAGCAAAGGCACCCATTTCGGTGCAACGAGACCAAGACTAGTCCAATGGCAGGAAGGAAGTCATTGTGGAGCCCAAGCCAGCATCACCACCAGAGCCTTTGGCAGGCGAGGACCAACTTTAGTCAGGATAAGTGTACCCGATGTTCCCCTTCAAAATGGCCAATTGTTGGCGCCCTTCCCGCTCAATATTTGGGAAGAGGCCCAGGGCCTTTGCCTATAAATAGGACTAGCCACCCACAGGGTGCAGGAATGGGAAAATCAGAGAGGGATCGGAAATCAAAGAGAGGATCAGAAATCAGAGAGAGAATCGAGAAGAGAGAGAGAAAAGGGTGACTGAACTCCCCCTAGCAGTTCATCCTCCCAACCAAGAACAAACCCTCGCGAGGCTGTTCTTCCTTGTATTGCTCATCATCATCAGCCCAAGAGGCAATCCACCACACCACACACTGGAGTAGGGTATTACACCACAATGGTGGCCCGAACCAGTATAAACCCTGTGTCTCTTGTGCTGTTCTTTCCATAGCTTAGATCTCAGCGAGGCGGAGGGGTGCAGGTAGGCAGAAGGCGAAATCTCCGCGCGCACCCCAGTGTTCGAACCTCAAGGGTCTGCCGGAACCCGAAATCCGACATTGCACCCGTGCTCATGAGGAGGCCAAGGACGCTGACCACCATCATGAGGCAGTCGAGGAGAGGGAGCAGGAGATTCATGCTTCGAAGACCGCCCTCGAGTTGCAGATCCAAGCGTGCAAGGCCGCCCTGGTAGCATCACTGAGCGAGGCTTCCTCCGATGAGAAGGAGGTCTGGGAATGCGAGGAGGCGCTAGCGCTGGAGTTCTTGGAGCGCAGCCTGAAGCTTGAGCGGTTGGAGGTGAGGGAGCACCAGGTAGCCATGGCTGAGGACGCCGTCGCCACTCAGGAGGCCAAGATCCAGTAGGAGGCCGACCAGAGGCTAGCGAAGGCTCGCGCAGCTCTTGTTGACGAGCACCGGCTGAAGTTGGAGCTCCTAGAGGCTGAGCTTAAGGGCAGGACTACCGCCCTCAAGACGAAGCTGGATGTGGCGGAACAGCGCGAGAAGGCTGTCAAGGAGGCTCTGGCTACCACCCAGGCCAACCTGGCCTCTGCTCGAACTGACCTGTCTTCACTTCAGCAATAGGTCGAGGTCGTTGTGTCCCGCGCAGAGCAGACTGCGAATGAGGCGTGCCTCTGTCGGACGATGTCGCATGAGCGTTCCTCGATGCTCCAGGCCCTCAGGGTCAGGGCCAACCAGGCTTTGCGCACCATCTGCGAAGAGAGCGTTGCCCATCTGAACGAGGATGATGACACCAACCATTTGCGCTTCTTTACCCAGAACATGACCCGCCTGGAAGACCAAACCGCGATGGCTCACCAGCTCGTTGGAGAGAGAAGCCATGGCCTTCTCGAGGGTGCCTTCTCATGAGTCTTTAGTTACCTCCTCAGCCTTGACCCTCACTTCGACTTTGACGCCGCCATAGCCCCCATGCCCCGGGTCATTGAAGACAACCTGGCGGGCTGGGTGGACGACCATGTGGACGACCTGGTCACGGAGTTCGCTCCCAAGGATGACACGGTCATGATTGCGGCCGATGGGGCAATGCTGATGGCGACGATGAGGACGATGCCAGCGACAGTACAGGTGGCGCAGATGGAGACAATGAAGATGACATCGGAAGTAGCGCGTCTAGCTAGGCCTGTATTTCCTTTTTGCTCTGACATGTATGAAAAAACCTTCGGGCACGAACTTGTGGGGCATGAAAGCATTTTCTAAGGGGGGGGCCCTTATAATGTATGACATGACAATATGCCTTAAAATAGGGTTTGAAACGTGTCGCCGTGGACCTGGGAGGGGAGTAGTTGTCATGGTTTATCTCTGGTCTTGTGGATCCCGAGGGGGCCCTTTCATTGTAGAAGCACCCTCCTCCTGAGGTGAGCCCCGAGGGGCTCGTGAGGTTTCAGCCCTCCTGAGGGGACCACTGGCCTGCCCAAGGAGCCTCGTGAGGAGCCGGTTGCCGGATTACGGCAAGGTGTGCGCGCAGTGGCCCTGAGGCGGTTGCATCCTTGACTGTAGGGGTGCCTTAGCGCTGCCTCGGCTAGCCCAAGCATACCCGACGCATGCATACTACGCCTATCCCCTGCTCGCGGGGCGCTCGTAGGGGGTGGTGGGCATGAGCCTCACTCTTAAACATGAAGCTAGAAAGCAAGAAATCACCACGAGCAAGAAAACTCCCCCCGTTTTTGACAAACGAAAGAAACTCCAAATATCATTCCAAAAGAAGGCAAGTTGGTTAGAGAAAGAGAGCAAAAGCAAACAGCCGTGTCTGGTGCCTAACGACCAGCACAGAGCTAAGTGCTTCCACTGGGCGTGGGCATAGTCATTGGGGGACAATGTCAACGACCAGTTCGGATCATGGTGCTTCCACTTGGACGTGGATGGGAGCCCCCGTGAGGCCTGAGGGCGGCACACAGGAGACTCTGGGGCATGTATAGTGCAAGTCATTATTACGTGAGAGTGTCACGAGCGGAGACCTTCACAAGCATTGGGCCTTACTTCATGGCGCCTGGCAAGGGCCCCGCCCTGCACCTCCCCCGACCACCATTGGGGCGTCCGAAAACCAGCACGATACCAAGGGGCAAGGGGGACGCTGGCGGTGCCCTCGCCGACCGGAGGCCCTCCGTCGGGGGGAAGGGCTCATTGGCGCCTTCCTCGGCAGAGGACCTACCTCCCTGCAGCACCTTGCTCCGTGCGGCGCAGGGGAGGCCCTGGCTCCGGGCTCCCCCCGCATAGCCCCCAGTGCACCCCTCCTGCCGGCAGTGAGGCCACTGCCTTGCGGTTCCTAGCTGCCGTCATGGCTTGGTTCACCTGCGGTCCATGGTTAGCGTAATCGTGCTCCTAAGATATTGGTTGTACCCAGTGGCTATTGTCGTTGAAGACGTCCATGAAGCTCCCGGGTGGCTCATGGAGAGCCTCGGAACTGGTTGGGGCCTTCTGTCGACGTGTATCGCAGGTCCACCAAGGAAGGCACGTAGGCATCTGAAATTACCGCGCCAAGGTCGCCGCCTGGCTATCCTGTGCTGTTGGCCACCAGGCCAGGCACCGGGTTTCGATGGTCGTAGGATGGCGCCCTGGCGCGGCCCCAAGAGGGACCGCCCAAGCTTGCCTCGCTTGGGGGTGGCATAGCTTGGGTAGGAGGAGCGGCACTTCGGGTCAGGTTGGTGTCGTCGGGCTCCCCAGGTGCTCCAAGGAGGGGCGCGCGGACGTGATGACGGCCGATACAGGCCCTGACACCATTTGTGATGTAGGCATGGTACATAAGGGTGCCACGCCCCTGCAGGCGACATCGAGTATCTCGGCGACCCGCTCTAGCAGGGCATCGCGGCCGCCTTCCGTCATTCGGCATCGTAGCAGCTCTCACACCATGATGAGCACGGCGAGTGTGCAGCAGTGACGCCGCGGCATACCTCGAAGGTCGCATGGTGGCATGAGCATGTCATGGTGCGATGGCGGGCGGCGGCGGTCCACGCCACCCGCGACCGGTGACGTTGGGCAGCGCGCAGGTCGCGGGGAGCACGGAGTGGAGATCCTCTTGGGCGGACGACACTGCTCGGGTATGCCGAGAAACCCAGCTCTCAACATGAGCCCTCGGAGCATCAGCCATGGGAATGGCGAGGTGGTGGTGAATCGACTGGAGGAAGAGAGGCCCCGACACACCCCTACCTGGCATGCCAAATGTCGGATTTCTGGTTCCGCAGACCCTTGAGATGTTCAAACTCTAGGGTTGCGTGCGAAGAACTCAACCTCCCTAGTCTGTCTACTCGCCAATCTCTCAGCCTAGCTTGATGAACAGGAAGGAAACAAGATACAACAGTTTACCCAGGTTCGGGCCACCTTACGGTGTAAAACCCAACTCCTGCTTTGTGGTGGATTGGCCTCGAGGGGTTGAGGATGAAGTAGTACAGTGGGGAACAACCTCAGGAGGTGTGTTCTTGAGTTGGCGAGGGAGAGGATAATCTCTCTAGTTCAGATCCGCCCGCCCCCTCTATGGTGGTGGCTAGGCCCTATTTATAGAGGCATTGGTCCTCTTCCCAAAATGAAGGCGGGAAGTTTTCCCACAACGACCAAATTCGAAGGGAGAAAACTAGTACATGCTATCCTGACAAAAGTAGTCTTCGCCTACAAAAGCCTCTGGTCGTGACGCTATGGTGGGCTCGGCGATGACCTCCGTCCTGCCATCCTAGCAGTCTTGGTCTTGTTGGATCAAAATGGAAACCTTTGGCTGATTCCTTGGGACTCCGCGTCTACGCTCGCCTCCTTTGCACCAAAGAGGAAACTGGTACACTACACCCGCTGGCGCCCGCCTGGCCTTTGTCGTCACGGCTCACGTCATCCGATCCTCACGAGGTGAGGCTTGCATAGGAATTTCCACTCCTCGGGAGCCTGCCTGAGGAGGCCGCTCCCGTGGAGGCCTTGGTGTCATCCGCCTCGCGAGGCTTGGCCCCTCGTGAGGGTCTTGAGTTGTTGATGTTGAAGCTGGGCCATACTGGGCCATCGATGGAGCCATGCCATGGGCCGCAGGCAGGCAAGTCTAGGTACCCCCATTCCCAGAAGACGACTGCATCCTTCCATTCCTTCATGTTTTCAGCCACTAGATGATCATCACTATGATCTGGAATGTTGTGCTTTAATTTTCTGAGCACTTGCTGCTCTTCATCTTCTTGAGTCTCAGGCACTGGGGCCTTGTTCTTCTCAGCAATAGATATGTTTCTGGTGGATCTCTTGGGTGCAGATGGTTTTGGAGCTTGAGCTTGAGTTGGAGGCTTGGGGGCCGACTTGGGTTTACATGGAGCAGCCCCAGTCCTTATAGCATCCCCCATGAGCTTCTGAGTCTTTGATGGAGGTGTAGCTAGCTCTTCCTCCTCCTCCTCTTCACCTGATCTTCTCATCATGGAAGGTTTGCCAATAACTCTATAAATAGTCTTCTTGACTCTCTCCTTCCTCTTCTTTCCTCCAGCGGACTCTTCCTCTCTTATTTCAAGAGTGAACACCTTGGTTTCTTGAGTGGAGGCTCTGGCTTTTGACATTGAAACTCCCTTGGTAGGAGCTTTCTATGACTGCTTAGGCTTTGTGGCAGCAGCATCATACTCTTTCTTGTGCACCTTTTTCTTGGAGGTGACCTCCTCCTTAATGACAAAATCCTCATCCTCGGATTCTGAAGCTCTCTTCTACCTTTGCCAAGTAGCAGCCTTAGGCAAGTTGCTTGGAGTGCTTCTGCTACCATCATCATAGCTGCTTGAGGGACCAGTGCCCTCACTGAGGTTTACTTTCTCTTCAGACCTGTTCTGGTTGTCACTACCCTCTGACATGTCTAAAACTGACCCTATGTATAGTTGGGTATAGATAGAATGGATGAGCATCACAAAGTACAACTATTTTGCAAAAATATTGAGATGAAAACTTAATTTTAGTTTTCTACAGAAAGCATTTTGGAGCTACCAATATTACAAACTCGGTGACACCGAAGCACAACCAGTGTCTAAACATACGGTTTCGGTCAGACCAAAATGCAGTTCGGTCACTTTGAGATGCTAGGGTTTCACAAAGTAAGTGATTTCGGTCACACCGATTAGTACACTTCGGTCAGACGAGTTGTACTTGTGCAATAGCCCGAGCCAAATTGGTCACACCGAGATCCTTAGATCGGTCGGTCCGAGATGAGTTCGACAGAAACATAACCCTACGTTTTTGCATCAAATCTATACTAATGGAATTTTACGGAGGATAGATTGATCTCATTCGTGGTAAGAACAATGGCAAAGATCTTTGTGCAAGAATCGGAATAATGAAGCGCACAAAGAGGTCAAGTTCGTACCCTAACTTGACGACGAACTCACTATAGCGGCAACGGCGGTGAGATCCCCGTTGACGGCGACAGAGACTAGCGGCAAGAGAAACTGGAGACTGTCGGCGTCCTGGAAACGGAGGTCCCCAGACTTGTCTGCCTCCGGCCCGCGGCGTGGCTCCACCAGCGGCCCTGTATGGCCCATCTTCACCAGCAAACACTCAAGACCCTCGCAAGGGGCCAAGCCTCACGAGGCAGACGATGCAAGACCTCCTCAGGGGTGGCCCCACTAGGCCGGCTCGCGAGGGGTGGAGAGATCAAGTAAAGGGATACCTCGCGAGGTTTCTGTGACGCAAGCCATGACGACTGGAGCCAGGCGGGCACCAACGCGCGAAATGTCCTCGTTTCCTCTTTGGTGCTAAACGAGCAAGCACAGGCAAGGAGTCCTGAGGCATCAGGCAAAGGTTTCCATATCGGTGCAACGAGACCAAGACTAGCAAGAGGGCATGATGGAGGTCACCGTGGAGCTCGAGATGGAATCACCACGAGAGCCTTTCACAGACAAAGACCACCTTTAGTCAGGATAACTTCTACTAGTTGTCTCCCTTCAAATTTGGCTGTTGTGGGATCCCTTCCTGCTCAATATTTGGGGAGAGGACCAGGGCCTCTATAAATAGGACTAACCACCACAGAAGAGGGGGGGGGGGTCGGCTCATCTAGAGACAGATCATCGAGACCATCCTCAACCACTCAAGCCCACCAAGCACAAGAACACCTCTCCTCAGGAGGTTGTTCTTCCCTTGTAACTGTTCATCCTCAGCCCAAGAGGCAATCCACCACACCAAACTGGAGTAGGGTATTACACCACGTCGGTGGCCCGAACCAGTACAAACTCTTATGTCTCCTGTTCTTTGGGTTCGTCGAGCTAGGCCGTGAGATCATGATGTGTGCGAGCAAGAAGGGGGAGAGATCTCCGTGCGCACCCTAGTGTTCGAACTTCAAGGGCTTTACCGGAACCTGAAATCCAACATTCGGTGCTCCAGGTAGGGGAGCATTGAAGATTCCCCTTTTGTCAATCCGTGCTTCGCCACTTCACCAAGCCATGGTCGATGCTTGCCGGGCCCGCGCTGAGCGCCGGGCCGCTCTAGCCACCCGCGTCGGTCAGAAAGCCCCTGTCGGTGGGCCTCCACGTCGTTCTCCGTCACCCGCCGCCAATGCCGCTACTGGCCCGGCGACAAACGGGCAGCATGCCTCCTCACTACACCCCTTCGTGCAGCGAGACGGCCGCATCGCCACCCCGTCGCTGACTCCGGTCAGTTCATCGTCTCACGCTTGTCGCGCACCCACAGCCGCGCAGGCCGTGCTGCTCATGGGATGTGAGCTCCTGCGTTACCGCCCGGTCGACAGCCTCTACGAGGACTGGTTGGACCGCATTGCCGAGCTCGTCAGCGCTGTGGGGGACTCTCCTGCACCATCCCTCTCGCTGCCTCGTCCGCCCCCGGCTGCGAGCGATGTGGCTTACAGAGGGCCTCCGCCTCCTCCGCATCAAGACGGTGCCCGCGCGCCAAGATGCGTGGCTCATGGAGCGCCTCCGCCTCCTCCACATCAAGACGGTGTCCTCGCTCCAAGATGTGCGGTCCCGCGGCGTGATCCACCACGCCGTGCACCTGCGCACGAAGAAAGAAGCTGCCAAGAGGTTCCTCATCCGCAAGAAAACGCTCCACCACTCGCACCACCGCCATGTTAGGATCGCTTGCCGCGGCAGGGCCATGCGCCACTTGCCGTGGACGCACAAGGACACCAAGATCAAGCTCAACCACCATGACGGGCCCTAGTGGCCACGGCGCGCTGCCACGCCTTCACTCCTGAGCCGAATCTTCCTCCTCGCTACGACAGCACCCCCGAACCTGCGGAGTTCTTGCAGCTCTACGAGCTGAGCATTGAGGCCGCCAACGGCGACGAAAAGGTCATGGCGAACTGGTTCCCCATGGCTCTCAAGGACGGTGCCCGTTCATGGCTCCTGAACCTGCCCACGGGCTCGATCTCCTCCTGGGATGCGATGCGCGACCACTTCGTCGCCAACTTCCAGGGCCCTCGCGACCGCCCCCCGGCCACGGGTGACCTGTGCCGCATCAAGCAACAGCTGGGAGAGACCCTGCAGAAGTACATCCAGCACTTCAACAGCGTGCGCCTTAGGATCCCCAAGGTGACGGATGAGGCCATCATCTCAGTGTTTTCCGATGGCGTCCATGACATCAAGATGAAGGAGGAGCTCGCCATCCATGAGGAGCTATGCACGACTTTCGAGCTGTTCAACATAGCGACCAAGTGTGCAAGAGCTGAGGAGGGGCGTCTCTCCCTCCTCGAGCTCCCTGCTGCGGATCCAGAGGAGAAGAAGGACAAGGTCAAGGACGTGAAGCGCAAAGGGGTGGCCATACTCGCGGCAGAGCCAGACACCAAGCGCGGACGAGACCTTCCCGAGTCGCCCAAGGGCAGCCGTACATTCTGCGCCTTCCACAGCGTGCGCAGCCTCAACACCAACGATTGTCAAGAGCTCAGGACCATTCGAGATGGACGCTTTGGTCGATGCCCTGAGCGTGACAACTGGGGCTATGGTCGAGGAGGTGGATGAGGTGGAGGACGTTGGGACGACCATGGGGCCCACCAGGAGTGGTGTGATCAGCCTTGTGAGGACCACTGGTAGGACCAGCCTCGTGAGGGCGCCTGGAGGGACTAGCCTCGCGAGGACCGTCCTCAGGGCAATCCTGGTCTCCCTCCGGTACCGCCACCACCAAGGAGGAACGACGACCACCAACAGGACGAAGGGGCTGGGGGCTTCCAGGAGCCACGCGCCATCGCCTGCATCTTGGGTGGCGCTCAGGCCCCAGCCTCCCAGCGCATCTTCAAGCCAGCCCTCCCCAAGCTCGTGGCCACGCGCCCGCTCAGATGGTCCAAGTACGCCATCACCATTAGCTCGATGGACCAGCTCAAATGCGCGGAAACCACCAGTGTTCTCCCGATGCTCTGTTCACCCGTCATCAGCAATGTCCAAGTCACCAAGACCCTCATCGACGGCGGCGCAGGGCTTAGTGTCCCGTCCATCGAGACGTTCGACAACCTTCAAGTGCCATACGATCAGCTCCAGCCCACCAAGACTTTCTTAGGAGTGAGTGATGGCTCCACCACCCTGATAGGGCAAGTACGTCTCCCTGTCACCTTCGGTCAGCGCGACAACTACCACACCGAGCTCATCGACTTCGACGTCGCCCACATCCGCCTGCCGTACAATGCCATCCTCGGGTACCCAGCGCTAGCCAAATTCATGGCTGTCACCCACCATGGCTACAACATCCTCAAGATGCCGGGAAGTGGCGGAATCATCATAGTCCCCTGCGAAGAAAGAGATGCGGTGTGCTCCCTCGAGCGTGCCTTCGAAGCTGCAACAATCGAAGACCCTGACAGCGCGGTTGTACAGTACCCTCCTGAGGCCAACCCCAAGAAGAAGAAACAGCTACTCCGCACTGGGCCTCAGGGGACCCACGCCTCCAACGGCGCCACCTCAGGATCGGTGCCCGCGCCTGGGGCTCGGGGGCTCTCTTCTGGAGGGCCTCGGACCTAGCCAGCATCACTAGGGAGGCGCTCGGGCACCACACGGAGGCGTGCTTCGCGGCATGTTTCCCTCAGGAGGGCACCGGGCGAGGAGCACCTAACGCTCAGGAGTTCATCATCAAGACCACTCAGGAGCTTCAGGAAGCAAGGGAAATACGCGACGACCGCCGCCCACCTAGTGTAGCTCCCCACCCAGGCGAGGGTGGTGAGCTACACGTCTTCACCGACATCCCAGGGCTCAATAGGGCCGCATCTCAGGAGCGCTTCTAGCCTTCGCGTGCTGGGCAGTGTGAGCGTTCACCTCACAGCTATGTTCACATGCCGTTCAGACTGCCGAGCGTGGCAGCCTCCTTCCAGCGCAACCTGCGGAGCATACTGCGAGGTCAAGAGGCCAGGCATCACACAGTCCTGGCGAAGATGGAGACGGTCCTCAGGAGGTCACCTGAGCCTCCAAAGCCTCCCGAGGCTCTGAGTCTCGATGGCTCATGAGGAGCGACTTCTTCGCCATGCATCTTCAGCTACCCCAACACTCCTTCAACAACCAAACCAGGTGAAATTTTCCAAGTTTATTTATCTGGGAGCGCCCCCTGGGCTGCATCATTCCCAGGCTGCATGGGTCTGTCCCTGTGGCATGTATCCCTTTACGTCTTTAATTCACCCTGCTGGGGGCGCCCCTCGGGCTGCATCATCCCCAAGCCGATCGGGTCCAACCCAATGGTGTGTATCATTCTTGCATTAACCTAAGCTAGTTTGCTTTTCGTGCATAATCTACCTATGGTTATCACCTGGTTGATTGTCACCCACCGTGGGAGCCGCGCGCCGATCATCTTTTTTTAGGATCCTTCGCATAAGAAGGCTAGGCACGGCGTCTATGCTCGGGCCCGTCCCTGCAGCATCGATAAATCCAACGGCTGACATCTGTCTAGCGGGCCGGCCCCATTCATGTCACCTCCTGGGGTCATTGGTGCTTGGCCTTCTCATGCGATAGCTACAGGAAATTCATTCGGCGCAGGTTGCCTAACCATCTCGCAGCAACACCACAGCCATCAAGAACCAAGACTAGGCGCAACCCGCCTTGAGGTAGGGCCTCGTGAGTCCTGCGTTGGCTCACGAGTGCCTAGACACACCTCGTCCAGCCCTGTCGTGCAAGCCACATGTCAGGGCGGGGCTGTACATGCCCCGGGGGTCTCCGCAGTACGGAATCCCCTCCCACGTGCCAGTGGAAGCACCATGCTCCACGCTGGCACTCGACACTGCCGACGAGTGGCTATGCCAGTGCAAGTGTGGAAGCGCTATATATGCTCCGCGCTGGTGATAAACAACCAAGGGCAGCCTCAAGGCCGCATCGACCTCAGGGAGCCTCCGAGCTCAGTGTCTGGCCTCATCACAACACCTCCCCTTGGGGGGGGGGGCTGGGCACGGGGGTTGCACTCGGGTCAAGCCCAAGCATACGCCACCCTGCCAGGTCCCTCGGACCTGTTCGTCACGCGCCCTCCCAATTGGTGCCAAGGTACGAAGGTCATTTGAATGTCAAGGGGGGCTCCTGAACATCGCGACTCGGGAGCCAAACTGACCACGTAGCCCCTCACTCCTTGGACCATTCTGGTGATCCGGACGGCCCAATGGCGGCTGAGGTATGTGCGGGGTCGGGTCCTGCCGACGTAGAACACTGGGCCTACTCCTAGATCTCCTTTCTATAGGTTGTTTGTGTGTGAAGGGGACTCCTGAGCATCGCGACTCAGGAGCCTAACCGATCACGTAGCCCCTCACTCCTTGGTCCATCCTAGGGATCCGGACGGCCCAATGGTGGCTGAGGTATGCACGGGGTCGGGCCCTGCTGACGTAGAACGTAAAGCAAATGGAAAGGAAACCGCAGAATTTCAAAGAAAATATTACAAGACATATTGTTCTCCTGAACCCAAACGCGAGTTTAACGCCTCCACAAGGCATGGTGCATATTGCAGAAACTAAGCAGGAAAGGAGCCACCAGCAAGTCATCCTGTCATCCCTGGACACCGTCATCGCCTGCAAGGGATGCCTCTTCTTGAACGGCGTCGCCTTCACCTATACCACCAGCCGAAGTTGTAGGATCAGTAGCACCTCTGGTCGGGGGCCCGGGACCGAAGGCGTGGAACTTCTTCAGCAGGGCCTCCACCTGACCCTTCACGGCTCAGCAGCGGCTGCGCAATGCTCATCGTCCACAGGCTCCAGCAGCTCGTTAAGGCGGGTGGCAGGATCGCAAAGATGGAGGTGGCTGAAGACGCGCGTCAGTGCGGTTGAGGAAAGAACGCGGGCTTCTTACTCTGCCATGGGGCCGATACTGCTCACGACGTCCTCAAGCGCATCGACCAGATAAGGAGGCAGCTGGGTGGGGCCCTCGTCGCTGGCGGCTAGCGGCTCCTCCAAGCCCTTCTCGTAGAGTGAGCGCAGCGCTATCCGAGACCTCTCCTCGAGGAGCTTGAAGGCCGCACAGTCCTCATCCAGGAACTTTGCCTTGGCTTCAAGCTCGACATTCTCCGCCTTCAGCTTCTGCTCCAACTCCTCTAGCCAGCTGGCTTCGTGGCCTGCGCCTTCGCCAACTGATCCAGCTCGGCGTCGCGATCCCTGACAGCGTCCTCTCGGGCCTTCATCTTCTCCTCCTCTACCTTGCGTCCTCGGGCTTCTTTCACGCGCTCCCTCCGCACGGTCTCCAGCTCAGCCTCCAGCGACCGGCAGCAGTCCTGGGCGGCCCTGGCATCCTTCAACGCCACCTCACGGGCAGCCACAGCTTGCGCGACGGCCTCCTTGTCCTTCTCGGAGTCCACAGCAACCTGGCTCAGCATCGCCCGGACAGACACATCGGAGAGAAGCCAGCTAGAGACCAGCTCCTGGCGCCCGACCACCAGGCGATGGTCGGTGCCTTGAAGATCTTCTCGCAGTAGGGTCATCACAGAAAGAGTGCACTCCAGGAAGTCAGGGGAGGCCGAAGGACCCGGAGACAGCAATGCGGCAGAAGGAGGAGGAGGCGACGTCGTCACCATGGCCTAGGAGGCCAGAAGCTCTTGAGCTTCAGGGATCCCAGCGCCCGAGCCGGACGTTGGCACCTCCAGAGCCAGCGGGGCCACGGGGGCTGACTCCTCCAGAGGATGCTCCACCAAGCATTGCAAGGTTGATCGGGCTAGAGAAGCACGAGCGCCGTCACTGCCCTTATCCATGGAGAGGGGTGCGGCCCCAGGAGGCGATCTAGGCTCGAGAAATACCACCTCGTCCTCCTTTCTCTTCTTCGCCGCGGGCGTCGGCCTATTTGCACAACGGAGAAGTGTCAAGGATGAGCAGCAGAAGCAAGAACAAGCCAGGACAAGAACACTAACTGGTCCACCGCGGCGTAGTTCCTCCGCTTCTTAAGCTTGAAGCATGAGAGCCTCGCAACCTAAGGCGCAAGTGCGCAGGCTCCAGGAGCAGAAGCAGGGGCAGCAGATGGACCGGAAGCAGCTCCAGGCAATGTCCGGGCAGGAGCGTCATCCCGAGAGATCAGCGTCGACCTGCCCCACGTCGGAACCACGGACGGCTCCTCTCTCTCTGGGAGGACGCCAGCCTCGTCATCGTCATCAGGCAAGGTGCGGAGGATGTCGGCCTTGCGCAAGGGGGAGTTCTCCCCCATCCCCTTGGGGTTCGCCTCCGAGTCGCGCTCCTCGCCCTCTTCCTCTTCTCGCTCCCTGCGGGAATCACCGGAAGACATGTCTACCGGCGTCGTCGCCACTGGGACTCCAAGTGGCGCCAGCGACACCAGGTCGCGCCCCTCAAAGGTGGGCATGGCGGCCATGACCTGCGCCCCATCCTTCCGAAGGAAGAGCGGAACGTGGGCACTTGGCGGATACTCTTGGTCGTCCTCAACAAAGAGGCGGAGAGCCACAACAAGCTCCTCTTCAGACAAGGCCTCCGAACTCAAGCAAAGCTTGTCTTCTCTGCCCCCAAGCGTCCACAAGGGGTGCGAGCGTGCCTGGAGAGGAGCCACCCGCATCATTAGGAATTCTCTCAGGAGCATGGCCCCCGTCAGCTTCGCCGCCTTCGTGTTGCCCGGCCTCAGGTCGGTGGTCCTCTTCTCCAGCACCGACTTCGCTCGGTCGTCAGTAAGCTTCACGCGGGACCACCCCTGGTCAGGCTGGGGCATCTCCGTCGACAGCTTCAACCGCGGGTGGAGACACTTGGCATCCATCATGACCCACTTGCTCCTGAAGCCTTCGGCCTTCTTTCCGGCCTTCGAGATCGTGTTGGCCTTGCCGGCCGTGACAAAGTTGGCGCACCCAGAGGTGTGGTCGTCATTGATTCAGAGGAAGAAGAAGTGGTGCAGCAGTGCCACGGACAGCATCACGACCTGGCATACCAGCGACGGCTGAGCTCGCTCGAGGGCTGGGACCTGAGGACACAGAGCACACAGAAGAGCATGGAGAAGAGGGGGAGGCTCGCACGGGACTAACCTAGTTACCCAACAGTGGTCTATGCCCAAGTCTGGCGCAACACAAGGAACCAGCTCCGGAATGCCAAGATAAGTCTCGCGCCTGGATCGACCCAGCGCTACAGCATAGGATCCTCACCTGCGGCAGCCTTGTTACGGCAACATGGCCAACCTTTCCTGCCTCTCAGTAGTTGCTTGAGCGCTAATGGGGACTGTCGGTGTCAAAACCGGTGGATCTCGGGTAGGTGGTCCCGAACTGTGCGTCTAGGTCGGATGGTAGCAGGAGGCAGGGGACACGATGTTTTACCCAGGTTCGGGCCCTCTTGATGGAGATAAAACCCTACGTCCTGCTTGATTAATATTGATGATATGGGTAGTACAAGAGTAGATCTACCACGAGATCAAGGAGGCTAAACCCTAGAAGCTAGCCTATGGTATGATTGTTGTTTGTCCTACAGACTAAAACTCTCCGGTTTATATAGACACCGGAGAGGGCTAGGGTTACACAGAGTCGGTTACAATGGTAGGAGATCTACATATCCGTATCGCCAAGCTTGCCTTCCGCGCCAAGGAAAGTCCCTTCCGGACACGGGACGAAGTCTTCAATCTTGTATCTTCATAGTCCCGGAGTCCGGCCGAAGGTATAGTCCTGCTATCCGGACACCCCCTAATCCAGGACTCCCTCAGTAGCCCCTGAACCAGGCTTCAATGACGACGAGTCTGGCGCGCATATTGTCTTCGGCATTGCAAGGCGGGTTCCTCCTCCAAGTACTTCATAGAAGATTTTGGACACAAAGGTAGTGTCCGGCTCTGCAAAATAAGTTTCCACATATTTCCATAGAGAGAATAATATTTACACAAATCTAATCTGCTGACGTATTCCGTAGCATGACACCACACCACGGACAAGTCTTTATTCGAATCGCTTTACTGTCCCACCTTAGCGCGTTTAGCGAGGCGGTTTCCTTGGCACGTCTTGTTAAAGCAGAGATCGTGTCCCCTTATTCCAGGATTCTCATCAATACGGGCATGGGTAACCCAACCGTACTGGTTGGTATATTTTCTCGATCAAAGGCGAGTCCCAAACGGTCACGGGGAAGGCCCTTGGTATTCAACCTCTTATAAAGAGACCAAGGCCTTACTCCTTTCTTTCAATCTCACACGAGTTCGCCCTTCGCCTCGAGTTCCAACACCCAAGGTTCCAGATTTCAGGCGCTTCAAACCTTCGACAATGTCCGGTTCCGACCTTCAATGCTGATGGATGCCCTCCTCCGGTACGGAGGAGGACGTGCTGAAGTTGAGAGAGGCCAGGTTCTTGACTGGCGAAATCTCGCATTGGCTGCCTGCTCAAGGGCAGGTCATTCCCACTCCCAAGCCCGGTGAGATTGTGGTGTTCATGTCTCACTTCCTTCGGGGGCTAGGCTTCCCGACGGATGCCTTCGTGAGGGGGCTCATGTATTATTATGGGCTGGAATTTCACGACATAGCCCCTGAGTCCATCCTCCATATTTCCTCATTCATCGTCGTGTGTGAAGCCTTCCTCCGTATCACTCCTCACTTCGGACTATGGCTCAAGACCTTCAAAGTGGATCCAAAGATGATCGAGGGACGGCACCTGGAGTGCGGAGGTGCTTTTATAAGCAAGAATGCTGGTACTCCATGGCCCAAGGGCTCTTTTCGAGAGGAGTCCAGCTTATGGCAACGAGAGTGGATTTTATATTACTGCTCCCAGGGCCCCTAAGTGGTTGGCACCACCTGACTTTCGCTTGGGTCCCCCGCCACGACTGGCGTCATGGGTCAATACAGGGCTGGACTGGGGGCCGGCAAAGGACGTGCCCCTATTGTAGGGCCACATCCGAGATCTCCTAGAAAGAGACATCCGTCTGGTCATGGTGACGCAGGTCATGTTAATTCACCGAGTTCTGCCCTGCAAACGTCGCCCCCTCCGCCTGTGGGAGTTCAACCCGGAGGGACCACGAGTTCTCCAACATTTTCTTGGCATGACGCCCGTGGAGATGTACAAATTGTTCTTCGGACCACAAGTAGTGTGTCCAGATTCTATGGAGGACGCAGGTCTGAGCTGCAATTGTCCGGATACTCAAGTAAGTAGCCTTGTGCCCGGACTCACTATCCATATATTTATCATAAAATTGCCCCCTAAAATAGTTGTCCTTTAAACTGGAGTGGGTAGCGAAAGCAAAGCTAATTAGGTGTCCGACCCCCCTCCCCGAGACCATGCCGGGTCCCGTGCTAGTCAGGATGTTGGAGGTTGTGCCTTCAAAGGGAAGCGAGGGAGGGGACAAGGAAGCTACAGCCTTCTCAAAGGAGGTTGTCCGGAAGGGAGGAATCGAAAATTCCTCTCCTCAGGGGAAGAAGAGGACCACCTCTGAAGACCCGGAGACCATGGCCTTAAAGCGGGGGAAGAAATCTTCGCCAGAGGGTCCTGTGTAGGGGGATACTTCGGCCGAATTATGCCCTCAAGGGGATTAGCCCTCCACCGAGCCATAAGTAGAGAGGAGTTTTATTTTTAAGAAACGAGAGAAATCCCTGCTATATATCTGAGAAAAGTAATCGAAAATTTACCTTGTAGCTCGGACCTTAGCCCTTCTTAGCAGAGCTCGTCTTCGGGGGATCTTCTTCCGGAGATGATGGAGAGCGGAATGCCTCCCCCTGCCGTACCGCCTTGCGAGGCGGGCGACCCTGAGGTATCGTCGCGGAGGGTTTCTCCAAATCCGGCGGGGCCGGAAGGTAGTCATATGGCCCCCCAAAGCCCTCCGTGTCCGGCCTTTGAAAAGGGCCATCGGACGAGTCCGGCGCCGTCTGGGGCACGGTCGGAGGTGCTGAAGGATCTGCTAGGGCGAGCATCCATCTCAGAGGAGCACCGTGCATTGATGGGTACGTTGATTGAGAGGATTTCATCCGTGGAGAGCGGATTGCACGAGGCCGTCAGGAGTTTACTAACAGGTTTTGAGGTATGTGAAATAATGTACCCTTTATGGACAGTTGCGCATAAATAAGATGCGCCCTGTGTAGATAGTAGCCCCTGAGACTATGTGTGTTCTCAAAAGTGACGGCGCACAGAGGATCATAATCCCAGGTCTAATATGTCGCCTTTATACGTAGGTGGCAAAGTGTCAGGTGGCCAGCTGGATTGATGGATTGGCCGAGCTAAAGTGGCAACTTGACGTGGCAGATGCCGTCATCGCGCTTGTCCACAAGCGGCTTGACGAGGCACAAGGTATGTAATTCCGTCGGCGGCGCCTGGTAAGAGGAGCTTTATGCCAGTATCTTACAATGTGTGCGCTTGATGCAGATGGTGCTGCTGCCATGGAGAATCTTCGGGCGGAACTTGCCCGAGCCAAGGAGCAAGCCAGGAAAAGTGATGCAGCTTTCAGAAAGGCAATTGAAGAGATGAAAGCCAAACAGGCTGCTCACTGCCGAAGCAAGAAGGAAATGAACGAGATGGCCGTGAGGCTGAAGAACGCTGCTGACCGTTGCAAGCTTCTTGAAAAAGAAGATCGGGCGGAATGGACGGACCTGAAGAAGGCCGTTGCCGATGCCAAGGATGCTCGCTCTGCGATGAGAGGTATGAAGGAGGAGCTGCATCAAGCCAGAGAGATCGTGGCTGGAAAGCCCTTTATGCTGCGGAGGAAGTTCTGTGATCCTAAACCTGCTCCGTTAGACCAGATGTGGAGTATGACGGACACCTATCTGGATTTAGCAGTGAGTGCCGCAGATGCGGCCGAACACTTCCAAGATCAAGAAGATCGCGAAGTGGAAAAGCTCTTCTGGTCGCAGTTCCACAATCCAGAGTGTCCACTATCATTAGCCGATCGTTTGGCCGAATGGGCCGAGCTAAATAGGTTGTCCGGACTCGCCATGAAGTATGTCATGAATCATATGTGGCCAGAGAGGCCAGAGCCGAAAAGTTATTTCAACTTGGTGCGGCAGTTCCTTGGTGCGGCGCCGCATATCAATGCGATGAAGTGGTCAGCGTGCATAGAGGGTGCGTGGATGGCTCTTGCCCGTGTCAAGACATACTGGGCGGAAATGGAATCCACTGTTGTTGCATCCCCAGACTCGGATGGAAGCCGAGTACCTGCCGAGCACTATTTTTAGAAGTTCTGCAAGGCGCTCGTTTAATAGAGACACAGTGCTCAAAGGATACTATATTCAAATAGCATGTATTATTGTAAAACAATATTTTGATAAATTGTAGAAGCTTTTTATTCTTGTGCCTGCAAGTATTGGAATACCTCCTGTGCGGCCGTTTAACATATACGTGCATATAATCTGAAATATGGCAGTCGTCGGCTTCAGCCCCCACACACATAATGCGGGGGTGTTCGCAGAAGGCGCATTTTCACACTTGATCCAACATCTTGGTCCTACAAAGGAGGTGATAGCACAGCGAACTAGGCAATCGGACTATGATGCTTTATCACTATCACTTAGCCATATGAGTTTGACATTGAGGTTACTTATATAGCCCCTAGTGGCGCCTGTGCTCGCCCGAACTCGGGGCGCGTATGTGCCTGGCCAGGAAACGGCCCTTCGTTAAATTGGAGGAATCCTAAAGATTCCGGTAAGTCATCGAGTGGTTGACCAGTCTCACGCTTTATCATGACAATCAGTTTTTGGCTTTCTCTACTGAGGTGCTCGCTTGGTCGAACCGGGGCACAATCGCAGTAGTTCTCCTGGTGCCGCCTTAGCCGATAGAGCAGAACGTAAGGCAGCAAAACACAGGAGCCGGGCAAACCCAACATTTGACCAAAGACATGATTCGGAGATGATGCATATAAGGCCAAACCCGCGACGCTGAACACTCCCTAAGGTATTCGGTCTTTATGAGGGCGGGCGGGATAACGCCCTTAGTAATAAGCCCCTAGTGTCCAGGTACGCGCGAAACTCTGATGTGGCCACATGCCAAAACACCAGCCTCCTCCTTGGTTACACCAAGAAACCAGGGGATGTGTATCAACAAGAGACAGTAAAAAATGTTTACGCAGGGTCTTAATCTGGAAAAAAAATCCTTGGAACGGGTCCCTGCTGCACGTCTGCGCATGTGTCTCCGTTGTGCCGTATCCTGGACGGGCGTAGCACATTGTTCATCTGTAAAAGAGAGGAACTTATTTAAAGAAAGATCGTGCCAAACATGAGTTATACTAAATAAACAAAGTATAAATCGAAATGGGTAAAACTGAGCTTTATTGTCTCTTGTTTTATATGCGCGGAGCCCCTAGTGCAGGGGTATACGGTTATTAAGCCTTTATCAATTGTATGTGTATGCTGGACTCGTCTAGCCGTGTCCGTGGTCTTGACGACCTATTTAGATGCTTTGGCTGGTGAAGCCGCTTTATTGTGGGGCTGTCAAGGCAGCCGCACTATTTTCTGCGTGGGAGGAACACTCAGTGTTTTCCCTTTAATGAGATGATACCTCGTGGACCGGGCATCTTAAGCGTAAGAGATGCATAATGCGGTATTGCATTAAAGCGGGCGAAAGCTTCGCGTCCCAGCAGTGCTTGATAGCTACTTGAGAATTGGGCGATGTGGAATGTTAGCTGTTCGCAACGGAAGTTATCGGGGGAGCCGAACATAACTTCTAGTCGGAGAGAACCCGCACAACGGGCATCCGGGCCTGGCGTTACCCCTTGAAAGGAGGTTTTTCTATGGAGAATTTTGGTTGGGTCTATCCCCATGTTGCGGATTGTGTCCTGGTATAACAGGTTTAGACCACTAACGCTGTCCATCAGGACATTTGTAAACTGGAGTCCGCCGATTATTGAATCTAATACCAAGGCAGTCCAGCCTGCGTTCCGGATACTTCTAGAGTAATCCTGATGGTCGAAGGTGATCGGTTTTAACAACCATTGGCGAGACTCCTTTGGGATAGGCCGTATGGCGCGTATCTCTGGTGGCGCCATTCTGTTCATCACGAGAAGTAAGTGTACTGTTTTGACTTCTTGTGGGAAATCCTTTTGTTTTCTGGTGCTCTGCTTGTGGGGTTCGTCGTCGTCCTCACTTGGTGTGTCGAGCCCCTTGTGTTCGGCGTTGAGTTTGCCAGCTTGCTTGAAAACTCAACAATCTTTGTGGGTATGGTTCGCAGGCTTCCCGGGAGTACTGTGTATTTGACATATCTTGTCCAAGATTTTGTTTAAGTTGGATAGCTCGTCCCTGTTATCCTTGAGAGACGGCTTTCTCTGATTCTGCCGCGAGCTTTTGAATCCGGTGTTGACCGCCGTGCTCTTTGGGCTGTTTCCCTTATTCCGGCATTGGTCCTTGCTGCGTCGGGGTTTTCCGTTGCATCCCTAAATTCGGATGTACTTGGGTCGCTGGTGCTACATCTTGCCAACCAGCTGTCCTCTCCTGTGCAAAAGTGGGTCATGAGGCTTGTTAATGCGGCCATTGTTCTTGGCTTTTCTTGGGCGAGGTGTCTGGCGAGCCATTCATCTTGAACGTTGTGCTTAAAAGCTGCTAGGGCTTCGGCATCCGGACAGTCGACTATCTGATTCTTTTTAGTAAGAAATCTGTTCCAGAATTTCCGGGCTGACTCTCCGGGGCTGTTGAGTTATGTGACTCAGATCGTCTGCATCCGGAGGGCGGACATAGGTCCCTTGAAAATTTGCCCGGAAAGCATCCTCAATCTCTTCCCGACTTCCAATGGTGTTTTCAGGAAGGCTTTTGAGCCAATGCCGTGCTGGCCCTTTGAGCTTGAGGGGTAAGTATTTTATGGCGTGGAGGTCATCTCCTCTGGCCATGTGTATGTGGAGGATATAATCCTCGATCCAGACCCCAGGGTTTGTTGTTCCGTCATACGCCTCCATGTTTACGGGCTTGAATCCCGCTGGAAATTCATGGTCCAGCACCTCATCGGTGAAACATAGGGGGTGTGCGGCACCCCTTTATTTGGGTGTGCCGTGATGTTCGAATATTTGTTGTGTTGCATTGCTTACTAGAGCTTGCTTTCTTGGCCCGTATATAGATCTGGCTGGGCCGTCTTTCTGATGCGGATCATTTGGTGGATCGCGTGCCGGCTTGTGTGCGGCGCCGCTTGCCGCTCCATGCTGGCCATGCGGTCGTCCATCCGACCGGATGGCTTTCCTATTTTTTGACTGTGGGGGCTCTAAGGCCTCCTCATCAAATTCAGGCAGTAGCTTTCGCTTTGGATAGCTTTTTGTGTGGCGACTGCCGGCATATTTGTCTGTGGTGTTGCATACTTTACTCCATCTGATTCTGAGTGCATCTTCCGCAGTTTTGAGCTTCCGCTTCTACTTTTTCAAGCTATGCGCAGTGGCGACGAGCCTTTTGTGGAGGTTCTTCTGCTCCATGAGTTTATCCGGTGTAAGGTCGTCCGGACTGTTGTTTTCACCGGGGACGGGGTGTTCGGTTTGTTTATCCAAGTTTCCCTGTTCGGATGCTTGCTCGAAGGCATGTTCGTCGTCCGCCGGCTCGTCCTGCTCTATGGTTGGGTCTGTATGGCTGCTGTCTCTGTTGAGGCGGGGCTTGGAGCAGCGCTTACGTTGCCGCTTTGATTGCTTTTCGAGTGAATGATCCCTCGTTGCATCCCTGTGTTCCTCGTCATCGCTTCCTTTGGGTGTGTCCACCATGTATACATCATGAGATGAGGTGGCTGTCCAGTGCCTTATAGGCGTTGGTTCGTGTTCATCTCCTACATCATCGTTCATACCGTCGATGTCTTTGGAGTCGAAGTCAAGCATGTTGTTTAAATTATCGACAGTGGCTACGAAGTGGGTGGTGGGTGGGCTTTGAATTTCTTCATCATCCGCATCCCAACCTTGTTGACCGTAGTCTGGCCAGGGCTCTCCTGATAAAGAGAGAGACTTTAGTGAATTCAGAATGTTGCCGAAGGGCGAGTGCTGAAAGATGTCCGCGGCGGTAAACTCCATGATCGGCGCCCAATCGATCGGTCGGGGCGCGGAGGGCTCAGAGTCTAGAGAGGAGTCCGGCTCCTTGGAGTCACGGGCTTCGCAGAGAATAGGGTTGGTGTTCGGCTCGATCGCCGTAGAGATTGCAGCCCTCGAGGCGGTGTCTAACCACCCATCCTCGATTAGTGTGATCGGCTCCGAGCTAGGGGTTGGAGCGGACATAGGTGCGGCCTCCAGGGCACTATTCGGCGGCAGAGCTAAATCATGCCCATCGTGACAGTGCGGCATGCTCGGCTGTGGCTCGAATCCGTTGAAGATCAAGTCTCCGCGGATGTCGGCCGTGTAGTTCAAACTTCCAAATCTGACCTGATGGCCAGGGGCGTAGCTTTCGATCTGCTCCAGATGACCAAGCGAATTGGCCCGCAGTGCAAAGCCGCCGAATACGAAGATCTGTCCGGGGAGAAAAGTCTCACCCTGGATTGCATCGCTGTCGATGATCGGAGAAGCCATCGGGCCTAAAAGTGACGACACATAGGAACTCTCAATGAAAGCACCAATGTCGGTGTCAAAACCGGCGGATCTCGGGTAGGGGGTCCCGAACTGTGCATCTAGGTTGGATGGTAACAGGAGGCAGGGGACACGATGTTTTACCCAGGTTCGGGCCCTCTTGATGGAGGTAAAACCCTACGTCCTGCTTGATTAATATTGATGATATGGGTAGTACAAGAGTAGATCTACCACGAGATCAAGGAGGCTAAACCCTAGAAGCTAGCCTATGGTATGATTGTTGTTCGTCCTACGGACTAAAACTCTCCAGTTTATATAGACATCGGAGAGGGCTAGGGTTACACAGAGTCGGTTACAATGGTAGGAGATCTACATATCCGTATCGTCAAGCTTGCCTTCCATGCCAAGGAAAGTCCCTTCCGGACACGGGACGAAGTCTTCAATCTTGTATCTTCATAGTCCAGGAGTCTGGCCGAAGGTATAGTCCGGCTATCCGTCCACCCCCTAATCCAGGACTCCCTCAGGGACCTCTTGAGCATCGCGCCTCAGGAGCTCTTAGTGGACCTCTGGCCGCTCACCTCCTGGCCTTGACCACGGCATTGCGACCTGGCATACCTATGACGGCTGCAGCCTGCCTGGGGACTGGGACCTGTCGGCGTAGAGCACCAAGCTGCCGTGGGGTTGGAAAGGGGAGACCGAGCCGAAACAAGACATGCGATCGCAAATTTTCATAATAGGGATAATATGAACAGAAGACATTACAGACCCTTTACATGCCCCCACGGGGTCCATTTAGATTCCTCGCAGGGAACAAAAAGAAGGGAGTTCCTAGGAGCTCTATCTTGACGCGCTGGGGTGGCCGACGCCATCATCAACAGTAGGCCACGGGAGGCCAGTGCCAACCCCATCCAGATCAGCGACGGTGGCGGCCGGATGCTGCAGCCTTGCTCCGGGCCCGGCGAGAGTGTCACACCCTAGCTAGTTCATGCATTAGAGTGTTGCATCATGTCTATTCTTTCATCAGAAACCTGAAATGGGGATGACAGAACCCCCAGCCCCCTCTGAAACCAACTAGGGTTTACTAAAAAAAATCAATGAACCTGAAATGCCCTTCTAAAATGCCCATCATTTTTGTCTTGGTTCAGAACCTCTGCCAGAAGTGATGCACATTTTCCTAGGTCATCTTAGGGTCTTTGAATTAAATCATAGATATTTGAATTTGGGCATTTAAAATTATATAAAATATTTCAAATGCTCAAATATCTCCAAACTAAAATGTTTCATATTGGAAATAATCCAACTATGGACCAGGAGTAGTTTGGTGATTTTAGGAGTTGCCTAAGTATTTTTAATAATTCAACAAAGTTGCAGAGAAATTAAAAAACAGAAAACAAGGAATAACAGAAAACTTACCTGGCGCCCAGCACCCTGCCCACCTGCCGGCCCAGCCCAGCGCCGCGCCAGCGAGCTGCTTGCCGGCCAGGCAGGCAGGCAGGTGCCCGACGGCGACCGCAGCATGCGCCACGCAGCTGGCCGTCGCCCTGCTTCACCTCCTCGCCTCGTTGCTGGCTGGATGAACTCCACGTCGAGCCGTGAACCCCCAGGACACCTCCATTCTCCCCCAACTCCTCTCCCTCGCTCTCCCACGCCATGGCCAACACCATCACCGCCACCCCCTCGCCGTAGCCACGCCCTCCGCCAACCCCACGCCGTGCCGCCGTGTCCAGGAGCTCCGCCACCCTCCTCTCCTTCGAGCAAGCCGAGCCCCGAGCGCTCGCATGGCCCGAGTCCACCGGATCGACCTCGACCGAACCGCCGTCGCCGGAGATCCCCTTCAACGCCGTCGTCGCTCCGGCCCGTCCCCGGCCGCACCAAGTGTTTCGTCGAACTCCCTGTGAGCTTAACCATCTTCCCCTCCCTTCTTTTCTTGCCCCCGAGCTATGTAGTGACCTCCCGGAGCTCAACCGCACCCACCGCCGCGGAGCTCGTCGCCGACGTGCTCCCGGTCACCCTCCGGCCACCACTTGGTGTCCATCGTGCTCACCACGTCACGTAGCACCTAACCAACTACTCCCCGCACCTCACCGACCCCTCTAGCCTCAAGTTCGCCTTCGGCCGAACTCCGGTGGCCGCCAAAGTCGTCGCCGGCGCCGATTCCGGCTGCCCCGACCCCAACCGACTCCACCAGAAGCTGCGGCATGTTCCCAGCTACCCATAGCCACCCTCCGCAGCTCATTTGGTTGCCGAAACGGCCAAAACCACTTCCGCCGCCGCGTCGGGCTCGCCGGCGGCTAGACGCCGGTGCAGCCGACGTTGACTTCGACCACGGTGGGCCCTGGTTGACTCCGATGAGTCAATGACAGGTGGGGCCCAGCCCTGTTAACTAAATAGGCTTAGTTTTAATTAAACTTTAACTAAACTTGTATGTTTAATGCAGAACAAGATAAAACACTTTAAAGGGCCATGTATGAGTTTGAAATTTGAATCTTTGGTTCAAATTGGATCAAACCCTTCTGGTCTTAGTTGCATTAGCCCAACACACTCATATTGCCATGTTTCATGCATGCATCATATTGTCGCACATTGTTTGGTGATGGCTGTGTATCGGTGTTCTTTGCGGCAGGTTCTGCCTCCGAGGAGTACCGTGATTACCCTAGTGAAGAACCATATCAGTGCATCGAACCATCAGGCAAGCAACCAACCATTTGATCATATCGATACAATCCCATGTTCTCGCTCTTGCTCTCTTTTACTGCATTAAGACAACGCGTTTCAAACTGCTGTGTGCTGCGGTAGTTGAACCCATTTCCTCTGCATGACCTGTCATTGCCACAGTAACTAGATTAAACCCACTAGCATGTGTAGGAATTGATTGAGCCATATGTATGTGTTGTTCCTACCTTGCTATGCCTGCTATGCTTAGAGTCGTGTCAGGTCTGGTTCATCTGGGTGATGGGCTAGAGTGAAATGATCATGTCGGTAATGAGAGTGATGTGGTGAACACGATTTGGTCAAGGTATCGATGATAGGCCATGTAGGAGTACATGGTGGGTTGTTCCATTGAAGCCGACCTTAAGCACTGAGATCTGTATGTGTGATTTAAGAATCAGCTACTACCATACATTGGGCCCGAAACCAATGGACCCTCTCGGCTTCTTATTCACCCTAGTTCTCTGTCCAGGAGTTGCAAGTAGTTTCTGGTGTTTGTAGCCTACTGGAGGCCGTGGACAGCGCTGACCGTAGGGGTGGGCTGTGATGTGGTAGGTACGTGGCACGGTGTACCGAATACCCGTTAGGTATCTCGGGAACCCTGTACACATCGTTCGGGCCGTATGGGAAACCTCGGCCGGACTCCCTGCGGATGGAACCTGGATAGGCGATAAACCTGGATTAGAGACTTAGGTGATTAGGTAGGTCGTGGCCGACACCCACGTTGGGCTTCCGCTTGAAGGTTGCCGAGTACATGTCGTGTAAACGACGGTAAGTGGTGAGAGCGTGTATGAAGAAGTACACCCCTGCAGGGTTATCATGATCTATTCGAATAGCCGCGTCCGTGGTAAAGGACTACTTGGTTGCCTATACAGTTCATAGACAAGTAAATGGAAACTACTAAAAGCCTCAAGATAAGTGTGAGTGCCGAGGATGACTCTTCCGTAGGAAGACGGAGGTGGATCCTCGGTAGTGTATTGAAGTGGTGAGTAGTGGACTCGTGTGCACAAAACCATTTCAAGTTGGAGTCTCGTAGGATAGCCTAGCCAAGAGTCAAAGCTGGCTTGCTGCAATAACTCCTCCAACCCTTATTGATAATGTGCATGTATGTAGGATCTGATGTAAGTCTTGCCGAGTACCTTTGTACTCATGTTGCTATAATTTACATTTTTACAGAAGACGCTGCAACCCCTTCTGATGGGTTCTTCGTAGACGTTGACATCAATGAGTAGGCTAAGGCCTAGGTAGTGATCCTGAGCTTGTGAAGGACCACGTAGTATAGCTAGGCTTTCCAAGCCTCTTTTATTTTACTAGTTGTCTGTACTCAGACAAGTTACTTCCGCTGCTGGTTTGTATGACTGTATGACTTGAATGCTGGGTCGTGTGACCCGTACTTATGTGTATGTTATGTATGGCTCTCTGAGCCTTAAATAAAGTACTTGTGTCGTAGAGTCATGTTGTGATGCCTTGTTGTATTTGCACATATCGAGCATATTGTGTGTATGATTGAAATGCTTGGTATGTGTGGGATCTGACTATCTAGTTGTTTACTCTTAGTAGCCTCTCTTACCGAGAAATGTCTCCTAGTGTCTCCACTGAGCCATGGTAGCTTGCTACTGCTCCGGAACACTTAGGCTGACCGGCATGTGCCCTTCTTCGTTCCTATGTCTGTCCCTTCGGGGAAATGTCACGCATTGAGTACCGGAGGCCTGTCAGCCCACTACAGCCCAGTTTACCGGAGTCCTGCTAGCCCAGTGCTACAGCCCGGACCCACTTGCTAATGACCGACACGTTCGATGCTGGGTCATGGATGCCTGTCCCTGTAAGTCTGTGCCACTTTGGGTTTACGACTAGTCATGTCAGCCCGGGCTCCTTATCATATGGATGCTAGATACACTATCATATACGTGAGCCAAAAGGCGCAAACGGTCTCGGGGAAAGGTAAGGCGACACCCGTCGGGATACCGTGCGTGAGGCCGCAAAGTGATATGAGGTGTTATAGGCTAGATCGATGTGACATTGAGTCGGGGCCCTGACAGAGAGCTCGAGGGCACGTAGCTGTCGTCGCTTGCCTCTGGAGTCTCGGCGGGCTCGGGAGAGTCGCTGGACCACCAGGAATCACTGCTGTCGTTGGAGGAGTTGCTGGTGAGGCCAGCGGAAGGCTCGGCGTCGGCCGCTGCGCTGTCCTGGCGACTCCCTTCGGGGCAACACTCCAAGCGGCGGCCTTCCTCGTCGAAGACGTTGAAGAACATCGTGGACACGCTGTCATACACGAAGTGGATGGCGAGGGTGCCTTCCGCATGGCAGTCTCGAGCGACCTCGCCCCAGCCACGAGTCATGAAGATCCTCCCGGAGGAGACGGCTTCATTCTCCGCTCCAGTCATCGGGGCATCGCAGTCGGCGTGCTGCAGCCAAAGCTCAAGGGGGCCCCTCGGCGGCATCTCGATGGAGAAGAACTGCGCGAAGCGGATCCAAGTGCACGGAGGCATCGCCGCCCACATCATGAGTTCGCGCGAGGAGTCCGTGGAGTGGACTCCTGGGGCGACGGCATGCATCACCGCGGCGCGGTGGCCATAGCCCTGGCGCAGGCGACGACGCTCGTCGCCCCTCCCTCCGAAGCCCTCAGCTTGGGCGTACAAAGGCAGCAGGTACCCGGGAGGTGGCCGCTCGTACCATGGGCGCGACACTTCAAGCCTCACGACTATGCCACGACGATGGGACAGCCTCTTCTTCGACGGAAGTGGCTCAGGCTCGTCAAGGGGAGTCTTTCCCTTCTCCACGGCCGAGAACCTCTTTATCGGCACCATGATCGATGCAGCAAGCGATGAAGCGAGGAAGAAGAAGGAGCGGGAAAACCGAAGGAGAAGATGGGTGACAAGGGGCTCCACGCCCCTCTTCCCATCTATAGCCAAGGGGAGGCCAACCGCCGGCCTCCACGATCTAAGGTAATAATGATCTTTTTCTACATGCAGCAAGGACTTGTCAAGTCGAGCAGTTGCCGAGGCAGCATGGGGAAGTGGAGATGTCCATGTCCAATCAATCGCCACGCGCCAACTGTGGCCGCGGGCTGTTGGTGCCCGCAGCGCTCCACACTTGCCCTTTGGCTTTGCCTCGAAGCTATGTCCGAGTGTGCCTTTGGCCCGGGGGCTACTGTTGGCGTCCCGGGAACAGGGGTCCCCAGACATGCCTACCTGCGGCCCGCGGCGTGGCTCCACCAATGGCCCTGTACGGCCCATCTTCACCAGCAAACACTCAAGACCCTCGCGAGGGGCCAAGCCTCGCAAGGAAGATGATGCAAGACCTCCTCAGGCGCGGCCTCACAAGGCCGGCTCGTGAGGGGCAGAGAGATCAAGGCAAGGGAGACCTCGTGAGGTTTCTGTGACACAAGCCATGACGACTGGAGCCAGGCGGGCGCCAGGCGGGCACTAGCGCACGTACTGTCCTCGTTTCCTCTTTGGTGCTAAAGGGGCAAGCGTAGGCGAGGAGTCCCGAGGCATCAGACAAAGGTTTCCATATCGGTGCAACGAGACCTAAACCAGCAGGACGACATGATGGAGGTCACCGTGGAGCCCAAGATAGCGTCACCACCAGAGCCTTTGGCAGGCGAAGACAACCTTTAGTCAGGATAACTTGTACTAGTTTGTCTCCCTTTGAATTTGGCCGTTGTGGGATCCCTTCCTGCTCAATATTTGGGGAGAGGACCAGGGCCTCTATAAATAGGACTAGCCACCATAGAAGAGGGGGGTCAGCTCATCTAGAGACATATCAAAGAGACCATCCTCAACCACTCAAGCTCACCAAGCACAGGAAAACCTCTCCTCAGGAGGCTGTTCTTCCCTTGTAACTGTTCATCCTCAGCCTAAGAGGCAATCCATGACACCACACTAGAGTAGGGTATTACGCCACATCCGTGGCCCGAACCAGTATAAACTCTTGTGTCTCTTGTTCTTTGGGTTCGTCAAGCTAGGCCATGAGATCAAGATGCGTGCGAGCTAGAAGGGGGAGAGATCTTCGTGTGCACCCCAGTGTTCGAACATCAATGGTTTTGCTGGAACCCGAAATCCGACAGAGATGATCGCTGGCTCCGACACTGGTATAGCGAGGTGCTATACAAACAGTTTTTAACCTCTTTCCGTGAGAACATTTGGAACCTTCTTCTAGTGAGTGACTGCGATAAGGGGGTCCTTCCCACATGACCCAGAAACCATCGGGGATAGGGAGCCTTGATGCATATAGTTGTCCCTATATAACCGTTTCCGATATCTCAAATATCCCAAACGCTTCATCCTTGCTACTCATTTGTGCTTGCATTACCATCGCAGTCAAAGTTTTGTGGTTTTACCTAACACAAGGCAGATTCCAAGTGCGGGAGTTTTCCAGGCACGTTCCAAACTAGCTCTACGTTTACGATGCCTGGCACATCACAAACAGTTCATGATTATAAACCGTGTATGATATGTAGACAATCACACACATTTAGTTTTCCCGCATCGTATGTGATAGTGTCTAACATCACACATGCTTTGCAAACGGCAACTGTGTGCATTGTAACACACATTTCCTCTCTGTGAACCGCCTCGGATTATGGTGTATATCGCACACGCTGTGCTTTATTGACCGTGTGCACCGTAATGACTTGCACACCGTAATTTTGTCGGCGTCCTGGGACCGGGGGTGCCTAGACTTGCCTTCCTGTGGCCCATGGCGTGGCTCCACTAGCGGCCTTGTACGGCCCAGTTCGGTAGCAACAACACAAGACCATCGCGAGGAGCCAAGCCTCATGAGGAGGACGACACCAAGACCTTCCTGGGGGCCGCCACGCTAGGCTGGCTCCTGAGGAGCGGAGATATCAAGGCAAGGTGCCCTCGCGAGGTTCACATGACGTGAGCCATGACGACCAAGGCCAGGCGGGCGCCAGCGAGCGTAGTGTACCAGTTTCCTCTTTGGTGCTAAGGAGGCAAGCACAGGCGCGGGGTGACGAGGCATCAGGCAAAGGTTTCCATATCGGTGCAATAAGACCGAGACCACCAGGACGGAGGGACGGAGGTCATCGCGGAGCCCACATGGCAGTGTCACTACCAGAGCCTTTTGTAGGCGAAGACTACTTTTGTCAGGATAGCTTGTACTAGTTGTCCCCGTTCGAATTTGGCCATTGTGGGATCCCTTCCCGCCTACATTTGGGAAGAGGACCAAGGCCACTATAAATAGGGCTTAGCCACCACCATAGGAAAAGAGGATCATTCGAACCATCCCCACACCCACCAGCTCATCGAGCTCAAGAACACCTCACCTCCTCAGGCTGTTCGTCCACCGTACTAGCTAATCCTTAGCCCCTCAAGGCAATCCACGACAAAGCTGGAGTAGAGTATTACACAGCAAGGTGGCCCGAACTAGGATAAATCTCGGTGTCTCTTGTTCTTTGGGTTCGTCGACCTAGGCCGTGGGATCGTTAGCGAGCGAGCTAGGGAGAGAGTGTCCTTCCTTTGCACCCCAGTGTTTGAACCTCTCACGAGTCTGCGGATCCCTGAATCTGACATTTGGCGCGCCAGGTAGGGGTGCGTCGAAGCTTCGCCTCTTCGTCCGCTCCCCCGTTCCACCCTCAAGGCGAGCACCGCCCCTCCATACGGGCCGACAGGCATGCGCGGAGGCACTGTGGGGCTCCGGGTCTTCACCCCCGACTTACGACAGGTACGGTGGTTGCGCAAGTTCAAGCCGGAGATGCCACCCCGCTACGATGATGAAGCAGACCCGACAAGCTTCTTCCGGGGGTAGGAGGAGGCCATCTGGGCGGAAGGCAGAGATGACAAGGTCTTGGCTAATTGGTTCCCCATGGACCTCATGGGCGTACCGCGTGCCTGTCTTCTTAGTCTGTCGGAGTCTTCTGTGGCCTCCTGGGAGGAGCTGCGAAGCTTCTTCATCGCGCACTTTGCGGCACCGCTGCCCCACACTGTCACAGCCCTCCTCGGCGGGTCTCAGGCGCCACCCTTAGACCGCCACATCAAGCAATTCTTTCGCCAAGCCGGTGTCCCATGCGCGTGATAGGGAGCTCCTCCGGGGTGGGCGACACCTGAGGCCGACCTCACCTTCGACTCGAGAGACCATCCAGTGACCACCCCGGGTGCAGGTGCGCTCCCAATGCTCTGCACCCCACCATCTGTAATGTGGAGGTAACCAAGACCCTCATCGACGGCAGGGCCAGGGTCAATGTGCTCTCCGTGGAAGCTTTTGGCTTACTCCACATGTCACATGGCCGGCTCTGCCCCAGTAAGCCGTTCTCCGGGGTCGTCGATGGATCCACCAGCCCCCTGGGACAGATCCGCCTCCCCGTCACCTTCGGTACCCACGACAACTACCGCGTCGAGCTCATCGACTTCTACATCGCCCGTATCGGCCTCCCATACAACACCATCCTCGGGTACCCGGCCTTAGCCAAGTTCATGGTAGCGACCCACCCCGCCTACAACATCATGAAGATGCCAGGGAGCAGCGGCGTCCTCACTATGGCCGGGGACACCAAGGAAGCACTAGCGGCTCTCAAGCTCGCCTTCAAGGTCACGACTACCGCGTGGCCGAAGGCGGGAGAGGTCCCCGAGGCCTGCACTAGTGAAGAAGAAGTAGTTGTTCTCTCAAGACCGGGCCGAGACGAAATAGGTGTTGGACGACCAAGATGGGGCGTCAGGAGCCACCTTCACCATAGGTGCCAACCTCGCCCCGGACCAAGAAAATGCGCTGGTCGATTTCCTGTGCTCGAACAAGCCGGTGTTCATGTGGGAGCCCAAGGACCTGGCCGGAGTCCCAAGGGGGTGATTGAGCATCACCTCAATGTATGCCCCAATGTACGCCCAGTGAAGCAAAAGGCACGGCGACAGTCCACAGAGAAGCAGTCGTTCATTGTCCAAGAAACCCGCAGGCTGTAGGACACTGGTGTCATTCAGGAGGTGCGATACCCTGAATGGCTGGCGAACCCGGTCGTGGTAGCTAAAAAAGGCGGGAAGTAATGCATGTGCGTCGACTTCACCAACCTCAACAAGGCATGTCCTCTACACCCCTTCCCGCTGCCGCGCATCGACCAGATCATTGAATCCATTATAGAATGCGACCTGCTATGCTTGTTGGACGCATTCTCAGGGTATCACCAAATCAAGATGGCAGTGCAAGATGTCAAAAAGATGGCCTTCCTGACCCCGTGCGGGGTGTAGTGCTACACCTGCATGCCCTTTGGGTTGCGCAACGCTGGGGCGACCTTCCAGTGGCTCATGCACATTGCCCTGGGCCAAGCAGCTCGTGAGAAATGTTGAGTCCTACGTCGACGACATAGTGGTGAAATCTCGGGAGGCAAGGACCCTCATTCAGGACTTGGTGGAGACATTCGCTAGCCTTTGCAGGGTGGACTTGCGCCTCAACCCAGAGAAATCCGCGTTCGGCGTCCCCTCCGGCAAGTTGTTGGGCTTTCTGGTATCACATAGGGGGATTGAGGCAAACCCGGAGAAGGTCAAGGCGATATAAAGGATGAGTCTGCCACAGACTCTTAAGGAAATGCAAAAGCTGGCGGGCTGTGTGATCTCGCTGGGGCACTTCATCTCCAAGCTGGGGGAGCGCGCCCTCCCATTCTTTAAGTTGATGAAGAAGAAGGGGTCGTTCGAGTGGACTCTAGAGGCCGATGTTGCATTCCAAGATCTCAAGAGATACCTCACCAGCCCGCCGGTAATGGTGGCGCCGCACCCACTGGAGCCCCTGGTGCTCTACCTGGCTGCCACGCCGCACTCGGCTACCGCGGCCCTGGTCGCCGTCAGGAAGGAGTGAGGGAGTCCTGGATTAGGGAGTCCTCGGACAGCCGGACTATATACTTTGGCAGGACTGTTGTACTATGAAGATACAAGACTGAAGACTTCGTCCCGTGTCCGGGTGGGACTCTCCTCTGCGTGGAAGGCATGCTTGGCAATTCGGATATGTAGTTCTCCTCCCTTGGAAATGACTCAGTGTAACCCTAGCCCCCTCCGGTGTCTATATAAACTGGAGGGTTTAGTCCGTAGGACAACAACAATCATAATCATAGGGTAGCTTCTAGGGTTTAGCCTCTACGATCTCGTGGTAGATCAACTCTTGTAATACTCATATCACCTAGATCAATGAAGCAGGAAGTAGGGTATTACCTCAATCGTGAGGGCCCGAACCTGGATAAACATTGTGTCCCCCGCCTCCTCTTACCATCAGCCTTAGACGCCCAGTTCGGGACCCCCTGCCCAAGATCCACCGGTTTTGACACCAACATTGGTGCTTTCATTGAGAGTTCCACTATGCCATCATGATAAAGGCTTGATGGCTTCTTCGATCATCGGCAACGATGCGGTTCAGGGTGAGGTTTTTCTCCCCAGACAGATCTTCGTATTCGGCAGCTTCGTACTGTGGGCCAACTCACTTGGCCATCTGGAGCAGATCGAGAGCTACGCCCATGGCCATCAGGTCAGGTTTGGAAGCTTGAACTATACTGCCGACATCCGCGGAGACTTGATCTTCGACAGATCCGAGCCCGTGTCAGGTGCGCCGCACATTTACGACGAGCATGACTTAGCTCTACCATCGTACGGTGTTCAGGAGATCACACCTGTGGCAACTCCGGCCCTCAATCCGGAGCAGATCGTGTCATCCGAGGACGGGTGATTGGACCCCGCCACGTAAGCCGCACACCCAGCGGTGATAGAGCCAAATACTGACTTCACCTCCTATGAGATCTGTGTTACCGGATCCTTGGATTCGTCCCCGGCCACAGGCTCCGAACCGCCTGCGTCCGTGCCTATCCAATCTGATTGGGCACCGATCATGGAGTTCACCTCCGCAGATATTTTTCAGCACTCGCCCTAGGGAGATGTGCTAGATTCATTGAGGTCTCTCTCCTTGTCAGGAGACCCTCGGCCGAACTATGTCCGGCTCGAGTGGGAAGCGGACGATGAAGGAATTCGATCCCCACCCACCACCCACTTAATGGCCACTGTCGGCGACTTAACCGACATGCTTGATCTCGACTCCGAAGACATCGACGGTATGGACGACGATGCAGGAGAGAAACATGAACTACCGCCCACAGGGCGCTGGACAACCATAGAAAACAACGATGAGGAACGGGAGGATGCAGCGACGGCTAGTCCCCTCGAGAAGCAACCAAAGCGATGACATAGGCGCCGCTCCAAAGCCCGCCTCTGCAAAAACGACGATAACGGCGCAAGAAAGAATAATACCCAAGTCGACTCCAAAGGAAACGACGACCACACGGACCCAGCGATGGAGCTGGATGAGCAAGCGGACGGCGAACATAGTACAGAGCCGTTGTCCGATCACGGCGACGTCGAGGGTAAAACTCATCAACCTGTCTTCGCGGAGGAGAACAGCCCGGACGATGATGTACACATCATCCCGGAAAGGCACTTGGAACAAGAGAACCTCCATAGAACGCTTATCGCCACTGCGACGAGCCTGCAGAAACAGAAGCAAAGTCTTAAGGCCGCGCAGAATACGCTCAACAGCAGATGGAACAAAGTGCTTGACACTGAAGAAAAGTATGGCGGCAGTCGCCACACAAAGAGCTATCCAAAACGCAAGCTTCTTCCTGAATTCAACGATGAGGCTTTAGAGCCCATACAGCCGATAAATAAAACGGCCAATCAGCCGGATCGACCACCCCAAGGCCACGACAGGGCGGCTAATGACGTCGCACACAAGTCAGCACACGATCTACGTGAAGACCCCCACAAAAAAGCCGGTATGACCAGGTCCATCTACAGATCTAGGAAGCGCGCTCCGGCACAGAATCATGGCCGCCCAAATAACTATACTGACCGACTAACAGCTCGGAATCAAAACCAAACGCTACAACCATCTGAATAATGCCATTACAAATCAAAATACAGGGGTGCCGCGCACCCCCTATGCTTCACCAATGAGGTGCTGGACCATGAATTTCCAGAGGGATTTAAACTCGTGAACATAGAGGCATACGACGGAACAATAGACCCTGGGGTCTGGATTGAGGACTTTATCCTTCACACCCCCATGGCTCGTGGAGATGATCTCCACGCCATCAAATACCTGCCCCTCAAGTTGAAAGGACCAGCTCGGCACTGGCTGAAAACCCTCCCTGAAAACTCAATTGGAAGCTGGGAAGAGCTTTAGGATGCTTTTTGGGCCAACTTTCAAGGGACCTACGTCCGACCTCCGGACGCAGACGATTTAAGTCACATAATTCAACAGCCCGGAGAGTCAGCCCGAAAGCGTTGGAACATATTTCTCACAAAGAAGAATCAAATCATCGACTGCCCCGATGCCGAAGCCTTAGCAGCTTTCAAGCACAGTGTCCGGGATGAATGGCTCGCCATACACCCCGGCCAGGAAAAACCGAGGACAATGACAGCCCTAACAAGCCTTATGACCCGCTTTTGCGTGGGCAAAGACAGTTGGCTAGCCCGTAGCGGCACCAGCAACCCAGGCACATCCGAAGTCAGGGATGGCAATGGGAAATTGCGACGCAGTAAAAGCAAGCATCGAAGCAACGAAGACAGCCCAGACAACACGGTGGTAAACGCCGGATTGAGGGGCTCTCGACCCGGTCAACAGAAAAAGCCTTTTAAATGCAGCAGAGATGGACCGTCCAGCCTAAACAATATTCTAGACAGATGATGTCAGATTCACGGCACCTCCAACAAACCGGCAAACCACAGAAACAAAGATTGATGGGGCTTCAAGCAAGCCGGCAAGCTAAACGCCGAACACAAGGGGAGGGAGACACCAAGCGAAGACGAGGATGATCCTCGCCGGCCGAACAATGGGGGACAGAAAAAATTCCCACCAGAGGTCAAAACAGTGAACATGATTTACGCAAACTCACACGCCAAAGAGGAGGCACCAGCGCACACCCCGAGACGTATACGCCGTGCAGCCCATCACCCCCAAGTTCAACCCTTGGTTGGCCTGTCCGATCACTTTTGACCGCAAGGATCACCCGACTAGTATCCGGCACGGAGGATCGGCTGCCTTGGTGCTAGACCCAATAATTAACGGATACCATCTCACCCGAGTCCTTATGGACGACGACAGTACTCTTAATCTGATATATCAGGACACCGTCCACAAAATGGGGATACACCCGACAAGAACCAGCCAAAGCAATACTACCTTTAAAGTACTAATACCAGGCCTAGAGGCCCACTGTACGGGCTCTCTTGTACTAGAGGCTGTATTCGGTTCTTCTGACAACTTCCAAAGCGAAGAATTAACCTTCGACATCGCTCCATTCCGAAACGGCCATCACAGACTACTCGGAAGAATGGCCTTTGCTCGTTTTAATGCAGTTCCGCATTACGCTTATCTTAAGCTTAAGATGCCCGGTCCACATGGCATCATCATAGTTAGCGGAAATACAGAGCGTTCCTCACGTAGGGAGGAATATGTGGCGGCTGTAGCAGTCAACCACTGAACGGCCTCTCCAACCAGAAGAAATGATCGGTCGTCAAGACCGCGGACACGGTTAGACGATTCCGGTGCACCACTAGCTGTAACAGCTCAGATAAACCTGAGATTGGGTCGATGGATATACCCCCATAGGTGGTGCTAGGGGCTTCCCGCATGTAAAAAGGGCTACAGTCCGGCCTGACCCTTTTTAGATCGCATTTTAATGGTTCATTAAGAATAACCAATTTTTCACACGAAGACTTTCACCTACGTTTTTCTCTTTTACAGATGATCATCTTACTACACCCTTGCAGAATATGGCACAACGGAGACACAGGCGCAGACGTGCAGCAGGGGCCCGCTCAAAGGCTTCTTTTATATTAAGACCCTGTGTAAACCTTTTTTACTATCTCTTGTTGCTTCACTCCATCCGGATACCCAACACAACTGAAAGGGATGCTGGCGTTATTGACATTTCATCACGTCAGACTAATGCAAGTACCTGGAAATTAAGGGCTCATAATCGAGGGCGTTTCTCAGCCCAGTATATGATGCAAAGTCCGAACACATTAGGGAGTGTTCGGCGTCGCGAGTTTGGCCTTATATGCATCAGCTCTGAATCATGTCTTTGGTCAATAGTTGGGTTTGCCCGGCTCCCGTGTTTTGCTACCTTGCGTTCCGCTCTATCGGCTATGGTGGCACCGGGAGAACTACTGCGATTGTGCCCTGGTTCATCTGGACGAGCACCTCAGTAGAGAAAGCCAAAAACTGACTGTCATGATAAAGCGCGAGACTAGTTAACCACTTGATGACTCAGCGGAATCTTCGCGATTTCTCCGCATTAATGAAGGACCGGTTTTTCGGTCATGTACGTACGCGCACCGTGTTCGGATGAGCGTAGAAGTACCAGGGGCTATATAGTAGCCCCACCGTCAAACTCCTATGGCTAAGTGAAAGTGTTGAAGCTATATAATCTGATTGCCTTGTTCGCTGTGCTATCACCTCCTTAATGGACCAAGACGCTGGGTCAGGTGTGAACACGCACTTTTCCGAACAGCCCCACATTATATGCGTGGGGGCTGAAGCCGACGACTGCAAACTTTCAGGTTATATGCACACATAAACAGCCGCACAGGAGGCATCATAATACTTTCAGTCAAAAGTATAAACACATCCTTTATAATCTAAATAGCATTGTTTTTACAATTGGGATTCATGACACTCGAACATGATACTCTTCGAGCACTGAGCCTCTATTACACGAGCACCTTCCAGGGCTTCTTCAAAATAGTGCTCAGCCGAGACCTGGCCCATGGCCGGATCCCGGGTCGCAATAACGGTGGTATCCATCTCTTCCTAGTATGTCTTAACACGAGCAAGAGCCATCCGCGCACCCTCTATACACGCCGACCTCTTTACAACATCGATATGCGGCACAGCACCAAGGAATCGTTGCACTAAACCAAAATAACTATTTGTCCTCCGCCCCTTCGGCTAAAGATCATCCACGACAGACCTCATGGCAAGTCCGGACAACCTATGGAGATCGGCCCACTCGTCCATTTATTCATTCAACAGCAGCAGATGCGTTGGAGCGCTGAACTGCGACCAGAACAACCTCTCCACTTCATGATCTTTTTGATCTTTGAAAAACTCAGTCGCATCAGCAGCACTCATTGCCAAGTCTGAATACACGTCTACAGCACTCCATAATTGATCCAGAGGGGCATATTTCGGATCTCCGAACTTCAACCGCAACAAAAAGGGCTTCCCAGCCGCGATATCTCCGGCTTGACGGAGCTCCACCTTTGCCGCTCTGATTTCAGAACGGGTTTCCTTGGCTGCTTCCATTGCTTTCTTCAGGTCAGTCGCTTTCGCTTGGCTTTCCTTTTCAAGAAGCTCATATCAGCCGGTGGCATCTTTCAGCTCAACAGCCATCTTGGCTATTTTATGCTCTAGCGACGAGCAGCCTGTTCGGCTCTTAAGTCTTCGGCCGCCTTTAGGGTGGCCGCATCACTTCTCCTTGCTTGTTCCTTGGCTCGGGCAAGTTCCAGCCGAAGGTTCTCCACGGCCGCAGCTCCATCTGCAATCACAGCATATTATAGATACTAGCATCATGCTCCTCTTAATGTTTGTTGACCACCCGAAAATACATACCCTATGGCTCGTCAAGCCGCTTGTTCACAACCGCGATGTCGGCATCTACCGCGTCAAGTTGTCGCCTCAGTCCAGCAAACTCAGCAGTCTGGCCAGCCACCGGACCCTCAGCCGCCTGCACATGAAAGCAGTACGATCATTACCTAGGACTATGACCCTCTGTTTGCTGCCTCTGGATAGCAACCAGAGTCTCAGGGGCTACTATCTATATAGAGCACACCTAGCGTGTGTGGTATCGTCAAAAAAATTTATATATTACTTTGCGTACCTCAAAGCCTCTTAGCAGGCGCTGAAAAGCCTCATGTAACCCACTTTTTGCGGATGAAATCCTCTCAGCCACCGTACCCATTAAAGTATGATGCGCCTCTGAGATAGCCGCTTGCTCCAAAAGACCCATTAGTGCGTCCAGTTGTGCATCTTGGCTAGCACAGGATCTGGTGAGCCTTCAGGAAGTGGGGCCGAGAGCGGTTTTTTCAGAATGATGTTGTGACAAATTAAAAGCCAACATGTTCGGCCGCAGAATTACTTACGTGGGTATCTGGATGGTTGCAGTTGAGACCCGCATCCTTAGTGGTGTCCGGACACTTTATTCGTGATCCGAAGAACAATTCGTACATCTCTTTGAGTGTCACACCGAAGAATTGCTGAATAGTTCGCGGTCCTTCCAGGTTGAACTCCCAGATACAGAGAGGTCGACGTTGGCATGGCAGGACCCGACGAACTAGCATAACTTGCATTACCTTGACAAGACTGACATCCCTCTTGAGGAGATCTCGGATGCAACTTTGCAATGTCAGCACGTCATTAACTGGCCCCCAGTCCAGCCCCTTGTTGACCCATGACGCCAGTTGCGGCGGGGGCCCGAGCGGAAGGCGGGGGCAGCAGCCCACTTTTTACTTCGGGGAGCTGTGATGTAAAACCACTCCCGCTGCCATAAGTCGGACACCTCCGGGAAGGAGCCCTTAGGCCATAGAGCATCGGCGCCTTTGGTTATTATGGCACCTCCGCATTCTGTGTGTCGCCCGTTGATCGTCTTCAGCTTCACATTGAAGGTCTTGAGCCATAAGCCGAAGTGTGGGGTGATGCGGAGGAAGGCCTCGCACAGGATGATAAACGACGAGATTTGAAGGATGGAATTTGGAGCTAGATCATGGAAGTCGAGCCCGTAATAGAACATAAGCCCTTTTACAAAGGGATCAAGACTAAAGCCTAGCCCTCGGAGGAAGTGGGAAACAAATACGACACTCTCATTGGGTTTGGGAGTGGGGATGACTTGCCCTTGAGCAGGCAGCTTGTGCGAGATTTCGGCGATCAGATACCTGGCTTCCCTTAGCTTCTTGATGTCTGTCATATGTGGGGCTCCGGCTAACCCTCAAGGTTCGAACACTGGGGTGCGCGTGAAGTCTTTCCCTCCTACCGATCTACACTCTAGCTCGCTAAGATCTTGCGGACGAACTCGACGAACTCACAACACAGAAAGACACGGGGTTTATACTGGTTCGGGCCACTGTTGTGGTGTAATACCCTACTCCAGTGTGGTGGTGGATTGCCACTTGGCCTGATGATGAACAGTACAAGGCGGAGAACAACCTCCTGAGGTTGAGGTGTTCTTGTGCTTTCAGACTTGTGTGTCTCTCTAGGTCTGATGATGTCCCCTCCCTACCATGGTGGCTAGACCAATTTATAGAGCCCCTGGTCCTCTTCCCAAATATTGAGAGAGAAGGGAGCCAACAATGGCGGGCTAATTCGAAGGGGGACAGCTAGTACAAGCTATCCTCACAAAAGCGGTCTTCGCCTGCACAAAGCTCTGGTGGTGACGCTGTTCGGGCTCCACGATGATGTCACATCCCTGGTCCTGTTATGCACTAGGCTAGACCTCATGTGAGCATCATGTTTTAATCCAAATGAAATTTGAATTGAGGAATTTTCAAAGCCTCAGAAACCTTCTAAAAATGATCAACATTAAAATCTCCTCAAAGAAGTCCAAGAAAATGTTCCTCTTAGTCTCTGAAAATATTGCAAACAGGTAAAACTCAAAACAATATTTTTGGTATCTCAGAGTTAATTATTTTGGGCCTCTGAATTAAATAAATAGCTATTTGCATTGGATATATATTTGATATATAAATAATATATGTCCAATAATTACTGGAACATTTTATGTGGTTTGGTATATTTTAACTCTAGCCACATAACTATTTTCAGGATTTTATAAAATGGTTTAGTATTTTACTAAACTAAAACAACACAGAACAAAATAGATAAATAAAAACAGAAATAGAAAGCAGAGAGAGAGAGAACTTACCTCAGCTTACCTGGCAGCCCACCCGCAGCACAACACCGTGCAGCCCAGCAGCGGCCCAGCCCACCGCCGCTTCTCCCCCTGTCGTCTTCCTCCCCCTCGCCCCGAAGCTGCTCGGTAGCGCGCGCGGCCACGCGCCCCGGCCACCTCCTCCCTCCCAGCCTGCCTGGCTCCTCCCCGACGCCCGGTGACGCCACGCACCCCCCTGGAACCCCCTCGACCTCTCCCATCGCCCCTCCCCTTCTCCGTCCCTCTCGCACACAACCGGCCAAGCGCCACCTCGCTGACCCTCGCTGCCCTCGCGGCCACCGCCACCCCCTCTCCTCCCCGACGCGCTCCCGAGGTCCGCAGTGCCT
Organism: Triticum aestivum; assembly: GCF_018294505.1. Taxonomy (NCBI): domain Eukaryota; kingdom Viridiplantae; phylum Streptophyta; class Magnoliopsida; order Poales; family Poaceae; genus Triticum; species Triticum aestivum. The sequence continues at coordinate 207,823,752 of NC_057809.1, forward strand.
CCCTCGACCTCCTCGACGTCTCACGCGACCAGAAGGGCCCCGAGCAGCCGCCATCGTCATCATCTCCAAGCTTCGGCCCCGGCGCCCTTCTCCGTCGATTCGGCCACTCCGGCGCGCCCCCGAGCCCCCTAACCCTCCCTGCAGCTCCGCGGTGAGCCTCTGACCCGATTCCCCCTCTCCCCGTGCCCTACCTCCCTCTCTAGCCGCCGTTCACAACGAGCCGAGAACTCCACGCCGCCGGCAATGTTGCCGCCGTCATTGCAGCCAGTAAGGCTCGAAACCGAGCATGGCACCGTGCTCCTAGCATCTTCAGGAGCTCGGTGAGCCCCTTAGCCATCCCTCCCGTCCTCTGTGGCCTCGCCCCGCTCGAACCCGAAGCTCCGGCCGCCGCACTTGCCATCGCCGTCGTCGGCTCCGGCCACCGCTGGACGCGCCACGTCGCGGACGTTCTAATGAGCCAAACCGCGCGCCAAACCATCGCCCCTAGCTCAAATCCGAGCCGCGCCGCCGTGCGGAATGGTCACCGCCGGCGATACTCCGGCGACTGCCGACGTGGCACGCTTAATTAGTGTTAATGACCCAACTAATTAAACCCACAGCCTCTGACAGTGGGCCCCACCCCTGGTCAAACCCCAGTCAGCGCTGGGTTTGACCGGGATTAGCTCCTGTGTCACTGACGTGTGGCCCCCACACGTCAGGTTTGACCTGGGGCGCCCAGTTGACCTGCTGACGTCATCATGACGTCAGGATGACGCAGTAATGCTTTCTGGATTTATTTATATTCAGGAAATTCCAGAAAATGCCTAAAACTTCTAAAAATTCATAGAAATTCAACCGTAGCTCCAAATTAAATAATTTATATATGAAAAATTATCTGAAAAATTCAAGGAATCCATCTGTACCATTTTCATGCATATTAGAACAACTTATAGATGCTTTTTAGCACAAATCATATAAAGGGCATTTAAATAATCACATATGGAGTTTGAATTTGAATCTTGTATTCAAACCAACTTCATTTAATCTGTTGCTAGTTGCATTAGCTCAAAACACATTCATATGGCCATGTCATGAGCATGCATCATATTGTGCATTGCATTGATTGTATTTCTTCTTTGTTGCCGGTATCTGTTCCCTCCCGGTAGACGATGTTCCGACGTTGTGATCGTTGACACTGATGAAGACTCAATGTTATCTTCAGAACTGCCAGGCAAGCAAAACCCCCTTGTTCATTCCGATACAATCCTACTCTCTCGCTCCTGCTCTCTTTTACTGCATTAGGACAACATCGATTCATTTGTTACTTGCTGCGGTAGCTGAACCCCTTTATCCTTTGCATGACCTGTCATTGCCACAGTAAATAGATGAAACCCACTAGCATGAGTAGGAGTTGTTTGAGCCCTGTTGTGCCTACTCATTCATGCTTGCTTGTCATGCCTGCTACTGCTTAGAGTTGAGTCAGGTCTGATTCATCGGGGATGAATCAGAGGCGTGTGAACATGTCCTACTGTGTGTGAGCTAAGTGTGTGAACATGTTTTGGTAAAGGTAGCGGTGAGAGGCCATGTAGGAGTACATGGTGGGTTGTCTCATTGCAGCCGTCCTCAGGAACTGAGTTCTGTGTTTGTGATCCATGATTCAGCTACTACCATACATTGGGCCCTGAAATATGACCCCGCTCGACTTCTTATTCACCCTAGTCCTCTGTCCAGGAGTTGCAAGTAGTTTCTGGTGTTTGTAGCTTACTGGAGGCCGTGACAGCGCTGACCGTAGGGGTGGGCTGTGATGCGGTAGTTACGTGGCACGGTGTACCGGATGCCCGTTTGGTATCTCGGGAACCCTGTTCACATCGTTTGGGGCTGTGAGAGAAACTCCGGCCGGATCTCCTCATGGATGGAACCCGAATAGGCGATAAACCTGGACCAGAGACTTAGGTGTTTAGGTAGGTCGTGGTCTACACCCACGTCGGCTTTCGCTTGAAGTCTGCCGAGCACATGTCGTGTGCAGACGCTAAGTGGTGGAAACATGTATGAAGAAGTACACCCCTGCAGGGTTACATCATCTATTCGAATAGCCGTGTCCACGGTAAAGGACTTCTGGGTTGCTTATATCAGTTCATAGACAAGTGAAAGTGGATACTCTAAAATACGCAAGATAAGCGTGAGTGCTATGGATGGCGCTCTCGTAGGGAGACGGGAGTTGATCCATAGTGGTGTATTGATATGGTGAATATGTGGACTCGTGTGCGCCACCTCAAAAGAGTTACATTGCAGTCGTAGTTCGGGATAGCCACCGAGTCAAAGCTGGCTTGCTGCAGTTAGACCCCACCATCCCCTTTGTTGATAATGATGCATATGTAGTTAGTTCTGATGTAAGTCTTGCTGGGTACATTTGTACTCACGTTTGCCTATTTTATGTTTTTGCAGAGAGACTTCGGTCTCACTAGTAGTTTCGCGTGGACTTCGACGTTAGCTTGTTACCTCAGCTACGATCTTGTGCCCCGGCAGGATCTGGTAGATAGTCAGGCTTCTCAGCCTTTTTCAGTTATAGATGTCTGTACCCAGACATGATAGCTTCCGCTTGTGCTTTGATTTGTATGCTCTGATTGTTGGGTCATGAGACCCATGTTTGTAATATCTCGCTCCTCGGAGCCTATTGAATAAATACTTGAGTCGTAGAGTCATGTTGTGATGCCATGTTGTGTTTGCACATATCGAGCATATTGTGTGTATGTTATTGAAATGCTGGTATGTGTGGGATCTGACTATCTAGTTGTTTATTCTTAGTAGCCTCTCTTACCGGGAAACGTCTCCTAGTGCTTCCACCGATGCCATGGTAGCTTGCTACTGCTCCGGAACACTTAGGCTGGCCGGCATGTGTCCTTCTTCGTTCCTGTGTCTGTCCCTTCGGGGAAATGTCACGCGATGAATACCAGAGTCCTGTTAGCCCGCTTACAGCCCGGTTCACCGGAGTCCTGCTAGCCCAGTGCTACAGCCTGGATTCACTCGCTGATGACTGACACGTTCGATGCTGGGTCATGGATGCCTGTCCCTGTAAGTTAGTGCCACTTTGGGTTCACGACTAGCCATGTCAGCCCGGGTTCTTTGTCATATGGATGCTAGCGACACTATCATATACGTGAGCCAAAAAGCGCAAACGGTCCCAGGCCAGGTAAGGTGGCACCCGTGGGAATACCGTGCGTGAGGCCGCAAAGTGATATGATGTGTTACATGCTAGATCGGTGTGACTTAGGATCGGGGTCCTGACAGCGTTGGTATCAGAGCTTGACTGCCTGTAGGATTACCAAGCCAAACTGGTCGAAGTTGAGTCTAGAATTCTTTAGTTATATAAGGGAATTGATTGTGGGATGGAACGTAAGGCTCTTTTACTCCTTATACCTCATGCCCTTCTGATCTGAGTCATCTTATCTTTCCTACGGGGATTAAGAGCTAGGCTATCTCTCTTTCTATCAGGATCACGCGTTACTAATCCTTAGACTTATAAGATTGTTGGATTTAAGCTTGAGTTCAGTTTCTACTACTTCTGTATGTTAATTGTTGATCTCGAAACCTTGATATTGTGCTTCTGAGTGGTTATGCCACCATTTTTGTGAATGTCTCAAATCTCTTCTGAGCATTTACAGCCGTTATGCTGTCCGAGTCATTCCAGGTTTCTAAATAGTCTGATGCATTTGCAAAATCCTTTCCCTCTGGTTTCGGTGCTCCTTTATGCCAGCTCAATCACACTAATTGTTTAGTTGAGGTATTCTACTGCCTCGACCTTTATGTTGGAATAATTATTATGACCCTAGGTGTCTCAGGGGATCATCTAGTGGTCTAGCCATGATTTGTGTCCTAGTGTGACGATTCTGGCCTTTATTCCAGAAAGCATTCCGTGATGCTACTTAGGAGTAGGTATTCTATTCCTGGGTTTTGAACCCGAGATTCATCCTACTTACATCATGTTGATAGTGTTGCTAGTTCCTTTAGGATAATAGTAACCTTTGCGATAGTCCTCGAGGTTCATGGTACATCCTTCTTCCAATTACCATGAATCATTCTTGGCAGGAGTTCTTCTGAACCAAAAGATGACAACAAGAGTGCTCTCGATGAGTTCTCCATGCTATATTGTGACTCTGCCAGCTCAACCTTTCTACATGGGTTATCCGGAAGAATTATGTTGAACCTGGTTCGACATACTAATCTATGCATCCACAACTCAGAAAGTTATATGTTCCTTTGAGTTGTCCCTCTTTAGTTGTCTACTGACCTTCGTCTATCAATTGATAGTCAAGAGTATGCGTGCGTTCGTTTATCGATGCCTATTACTCTTATGGTCCGTCAAGCCATTCTATCGTAGAATGACCAGAAGAAACAAACTCCAGTACCTCTTCCATATCCAGGATTGGGTTAAAGCAATTGTGCTCCGCAGATCAAAATGCCAGCCCAGCTTTTGATTCTGTTCTACCTTGGGGTATTACCATCTTTTATATCGGGATTATCGTAGGAATTGCACACCATCCTATGAACTCTTGGTACAATAATACTTCTTGCCATCATTGTTCATTTCTCGGATCCTGTGTTATTGTAACCGGAATGCCGACAAATGAATTATGGTGTATGAAGTCAATACTGCTAGCAACTCTATTGCTTGGTAGTTAAATGGACGATAACCTCATTCTTAGCGTGTTGATTGTTGAATCGTCACCCTAAGACTGATTGTGCTACCTAGTCCCTAATTCTGGTGCACTCCTCGACCAATGAGATAGGAATTATTTCAAATCTTCGCTCTATTGATCATATCGTCTTGCCTCAAAAAGCAAGATTGTTCTCGAGCTTAGTAACATATCGGTGGTTCGTGATTTTCCGAAGATTCTTCTCGAAGTATTACCAGGTTGTCACCTGACCGCTGTGTTGAGCTCGTGATCAAGTTGGTTTCTTGTGAACCATCCTTCTCCAAGAATCTGTGTTAGATATCCCTGAGCTGTTGGTTAAGCTAGACAAACAACTTGGAGAGTTGGAAAGATAAAAGCTTGCCTGACTTAGTTCGTTCCAAAGGGATATTCTGTGTAGGGTGTGCTGAAGAAAGATGATATCTTCATCGATTGGTCCCTGTGATCAGTTGCTGGACCTATTGTCTTATCAATCCTTTGATTTGAGTGTGGGCTATCGTCAAATCAAATCAGTACCGATGATGCTTCGTAATGTTGTCTTACTCATGGTTGATCCCTCGAGCATACACCATTAACATCTTTGGTTGACCAATGCTATCACCAGTGTTCACATGATGGTGGAAGTTCAGTGATATGGAAATTCCGATGAGTTGCTGTTGAGCCCATCAGTAGCATTTTGTCTCCCCCCATGAATCATGTTGAACATCAACCTAGTGTTGAAAACTTGTGTAAGCATTTCTTCGTGTATCGTTCATGAAGCATATGTTTGGATGAGAGTAGTGACTTCCCCTAATTCATGTGCATCTGATGCAAGTTGCCGCCATGAATTCAAGGAAGATTGTTTTGTTTCCTTGGAATCATCCCAAATCAGTCATGCTCACGTGCGAAGTATTCTGTGGTCTGGAGACTTGCAACCTTCATTCCATATGTGTCCCGAGCACACCAAGCCACTGATTGATTTGTTCAAGGAGAAGAAGTTCCTTCATAAGAGCTAATCATATGACTTATGCAAGGACTTCGTTATCCCACGGTGATGGTTCCCTAACCAGAACTCGGTAGTGTTTTATTGTAAGACTACCACGTGGTCATGCTTGTCTGGGACAACGTGTTCACATGTTTGTAGCAGAACCAGCTCATGTTTTGGAGCTTACTATCGTAGTTCATTCCCCGAGAATCTCGCAACGTCATCTCGTCGATTTGTGTTGCAAACTTTCGTTTTTCTTCCTAGACTCGATGAGTCTGGAATATCCTGACACCAACCAGATTCTGATTCTCAGGCAGATATGATGGTTTGGAACATTCCCAAAAACTATAATATCGGTCCTCTCGGAAACCGGTAAAGTGGATGTCGTGGCCAACACACCCAGCCGGAAGACCTGTTATTATATATCCTGATTGAGGAAGTTGGCACCTCCCCATAAGGATCTCCTAGAACTTATTCTGTAGTTGTTCCTTATGGATTTTTGTGCTCCCGAAGCCCGACCTTTTACTTGATGTCCTAGATATCACAACCATATCTATGGGTGGATTATGCTAGCACATCAAGGAGAGACATTGAAGCGGAGTGCTAAATGTCTCCCGGTCGAATCATGCTCCAGATTTCGTCCCTTGGCCTCGCTAAGGTGAAATCTGAGAAAGTGTTTATCTTCCTTTGCATCTGCATCGTCCATCGCTATTCATCAATGGTAGTATGTTGTGTTGTCAGCACCCTTGACGCGGTTGTTGATAAAACCTTGATGATTGTGGAAATGCTCAAGTTCTTGAGAGCACGCACAAGCGCTACGTGTTATCATCGGCACTACCTGGATTGCTCTCAGTTTCCTCGGCAATGCTATGATCTTTTCAAACAGTGAATTCACTTTCTATTGTTGGGTTCTTCCCCAGTTACCAGAATCATTCCCAGCATTTGCATTTTGTTCCCAGCTTGCACCGCCAATGTGCCATTCTACCATGGGTCTCTTCCATTTCCGGTGATAAGCAAAAATCATACATTGCGTTGTCTTCAACAAGGTAATCCACATCATCCATTCTAGTCCGAGTATGCCATTCTACCGAACCCCTCTAAATGATCGATTATGATTTGCCTTAAGCTGGTATAAAGAGTTTCAATGATCTTTGAATCAAAGGTAATTCTTTTTGCCACTTAAGGGGATATATCTTCGAGTCACCTTCCCTAAGGTGCATCATTATGGTGTCATGTCAACTTAACTCCTCGCTACGTTGACAACCGTTCACACCCTCTTAGGTGTGGAATTGTTGCCTACCTAGTAAACCTTCGTCATCCGTTTCACTCCATCCCTCTAGATGTATGCTTCGTGTCTCAGCTCAAGAGATGTTGCTATGACTCACTTTGTGAGCTGAACCTAAGTTGATTGATCTTCGAGAAGATCGATTCTTCTGGAGTTGTCCTTTTCCTCTTGCTGTCATGCTAGTTGGAGTTCTCAGAACAAGACTTCGAGTCAAAGATGGTGATTGAATTAATGTTCAATTGAAGTGCAACCTGGATCGTGAAGATTGTGCTAGTTGCGTTCTCCCTTCACCTTACCCTACGCTTGAATCTCGGGACGAGATTTTTGTCTAGTGGGGGTGAGTTGTCACATCCCTGGTCCTGTTATGCACTAGGCTAGACCTCATGTGAGCAGCATGTTTTAATCCAAATGAAATTTGAATTGAGGAATTTTCAAAGCCTCAGAAACCTTCTAAAAATGATCAACATTAAAATCTCCTCAAAGAAGTCCAAGAAAATGTTCCTCTTAGTCTCTGAAAATATTGCAAAGAGGTAAAACTCAAAACAATATTTTTGGTATCTCAGAGTTAATTATTTTGGGCCTTTGAATTAAATAAATAGCTATTTGCATTGGATATATATTTGATATATAAATAATATATGTCCAATAATTACTGGAACATTTTATGTGGTTTGGTATATTTTAACTCTAGCCACATAACTATTTTCAGGATTTTATAAAATGGTTTAGTATTTTACTAAACTAAAACAACACAGAACAAAATAGATAAATAAAAACAGAAATAGAAAGCAGAGAGAGAGAACTTACCTCAGCTTACCTGGCAGCCCACCCGCAGCCCAACACCGTGCAGCCCAGCAGCGGCCCAGCCCACTGCCGCTTCTCCCCCTGTCGTCTTCCTCCCCCTCGCCCCGAAGCTGCTCGGTGGCGCGTGCGGCCACGCGCCCCGGCCACCTCCTCCCTCCCAGCCTGCCTGGCTCCTCCCCGACGCCCGGTGACGCCACGCACCCCCCTGGAACCCCCTCGACCTCTCCCATCGCCCCTCCCCTTCTCCGTCCCTCTCGCACACAACCGACCAAGCGCCACCATCGCTGACCCTCGCTGCCCTCGCGGCCACCGCCACCCCCTCTCCTCCCCGACGCGCTCCCGAGCTCTGCAGTGCCTCCCTCGACCTCCTCGACGTCTCACGCGACCAGAAGGGCCCCGAGCAGCCGCCATCGTCATCATCTCCAAGCTTCGGCCCCGGCGCCCTTCTCCGTCGATTCGGCCACTCCGGCGCGCCCTCGAGCCCCCTAACCCTCCCTGCATCTCCGCGGTGAGCCTCTGACCCGATTCCCCCTCTCCCCATGCCCTACCTCCCTCTCTAGCCGCCATTCACAACGAGCCGAGAACTCCACGCCGCCGGCGATGTCGCCGCCGTCACTGCAGCCAGTAAGGCTCGAAACCGAGCACGGCACCGTGCTCCTAGCATCTTCAGGAGCTCGGTGAGCCCCTTAGCCATCCCTCCCGTCCTCTGTGGCCTCGCCCCGCTCGAACCCGAAGCTCCGGCCGCCGCACTTGCCATCGCCGTCGTCGGCTCCGGCCACCCCAGCCGCGGCCACAGCCACCGCTGGACGCGCCGCGTCGCGGACGTTCTAATGAGCCAAACCGCGCGCCAAACCATCGCCCCTAGCTCAAATCCGAACCGCGCCGCCGTGCGGAATGGTCGCCGCTGGCGATACTCCGGCGACTGCCGACGTGGCACGCTTAATTAGTGTTAATGACCCAACTAATTAAACCCACAGCCTCTGACAGTGGGCCCCACCCCTGGTCAAACCCCAGTCAGCGCTGGGTTTGACCGGGATTAGCTCCTGTGTCACTGCCGTGTGGCCCCCACACGTCAGGTTTGACCTGGGGCGCCCAGTTGACCTGCTGACGTCATCATGACGTCAGGATGACGCAGTAATGCTTTCTGGATTTATTTATATTCAGGAAATTCCAGAAAATGCCTAAAATTTCTAAAATTCATAGAAATTCAACCGTAGCTCCAAATTAAATAATTTATATATGAAAAATTATCAGAAAAATTCAAGGAATCCATCTGTACCATTTTCATGCATGTTAGAACAACTTATAGATGCTGTTTAGCACAAATCATATAAAGGGCATTTAAATAATCACATATGGAGTTTGAATTTGAATCTTGTATTCAAACCAACTTCATTTAATCTGTTGCTAGTTGCATTAGCTCAAAACACATTCATATGGCCATGTCATGAGCATGCATCATATTGTGCATTGCATTGATTGTATTTCTTCTTTGTTGCCGGTATCTGTTCCCTCTCGGTAGACGATGTTCCGACGTTGTGATCGTTGACACTGATGAAGACTCAATGTTATCTTCAGAAGTGCCAGGCAAGCAAAACCCCCTTGTTCATTCCAATACAATCCTACTCTCTCGCTCCTGCTCTCTTTTACTGCATTAGGACAACATCGATTCATCTGTTACTTGCTGCGGTAGCTGAACCCCTTTATCCTTTGCATGACCTGTCATTGCCACAGTAAATAGATGAAACCCACTAGCATGAGTAGGAGTTGTTTGAGCCCTGTTGTGCCTACTCATTCATGCTTGCTTGTCATGCCTGCTACTGCTTAGAGTTGAGTCAGGTCTGATTCATCGGGGATGAATCAGAGGCGTGTGAACATGTCCTACTGTGTGTGAGCTAAGTGTGTGAACACGTTTTGGTAAAGGTAGCGGTGAGAGGCCATGTAGGAGTACATGGTGGGTTGTCTCATTGCAGCCGTCCTCAGGAACTGAGTTCTGTGTTTGTGATCCATGATTCAGCTACTACCATACATTGGGCCCTGAAATATGACCCCGCTTGACTTATTATTCACCCTAGTCCTCTGTCCAGGAGTTGCAAGTAGTTTCTGGTGTTTGTAGCTTACTGGAGGCCGTGGACAGCGCTGACCGTAGGGGTGGGCTGTGATGCGGTAGGTACGTGGCACGGTGTACCAGATGCCCGTTTGGTATCTCGGGAACCCTGTTCACATCGTTTGGGGCTGTGAGCGAAACTCCGGCCGGATCTCCTCATGGATGGAACCCGAATAGGCGATAAACCTGGACCAGAGACTTAGGTGTTTAGGTAGGTCGTGGTCTACACCCACGTCGGCTTTCGCTTGAGGTCTGCCGAGCACATGTCGTGTGCAGACGCTAAGTGGTGGAAACATGTATGAAGAAGTACACCCCTGCAGGGTTAACATCATCTATTCGAATAGCCGTGTCCACGGTAAAGGACTTCTGGGTTGCTTATATCAGTTCATAGACAAGTGAAAGTGGATACTCTAAAATACGCAAGATAAGCGTGAGTGCTATGGATGGCGCTCTCGTAGGGAGACGGGAGTGGATCCATAGTGGTGTATTGATATGGTGAATATGTGGACTCGTGTGCGCCACCTCAAAAGAGTTACATTGCAGTCGTAGTTCAGTATAGCCACCGAGTCAAAGCTGGCTTGCTGCAGTTAAACCCCACCATCCCCTTTGTTGATAATGATGCATATGTAGTTATTTCTGATGTAAGTCTTGCTGGGTACATTTGTACTCACGTTTGCCTATTTTATGTTTTTGCAGGGAGACTTCGGTCTCACTAGTAGTTTCGCGTGGACTTCGACGTTTAGCTTGTTACCTCAGCTATGATCTTGTGCCCCGGCAGGATCTGGTAGATAGTCAGGCTTCTCAGCCTTTTTCAGTTATAGATGTCTGTACCCAGACATGATAGCTTCCGCTTGTGCTTTGATTTGTATGCTCTAATTGTTGGGTCATGAGACCCATGTTTGTAATATCTCGCTCCTCGGAGCCTATTGAATAAATACTTGAGTCGTAGAGTCATGTTGTGATGCCATGTTGTGTTTGCACATATCGAGAATATTGTGTGTATGTTATTGAAATGCTTGGTATGTGTGGGATCTGACTATCTAGTTTTATTATTCTTAGTAGCCTCTCTTACCGGGAAATGTCTCCTAGTGCTTCCACCGATGCCATGGTAGCTTGCTACTGCTCCGGAACACTTAGGCTGGCCGGCATGTGTCCTTCTTCGTTCCTGTGTCTGTCCCTTCGGGGAAATGTCACACGATGAATACCAGAGTCCTGTTAGCCCGCTACAGCCCGGTTCACCGGAGTCCTGCTAGCCCAGTGCTACAGCCTGGATTCACTCGCTGATGACCGACACGTTCGATGCTGGGTCATGGATGCCTGTCCCTGTAAGTTAGTGCCACTTTGGGTTCACGACTAGCCATGTCAGCCCGGGTTCTTTGTCATATGGATGCTAGCGACACTATCATATACGTGAGCCAAAAAGCGCAAACGGTCCCGGGCCAGGTAAGGTGGCACCCGTGGGAATACCGTGCGTGAGGCCGCAAAGTGATCGGATGTGTTACATGCTAGATCGGTGTGACTTAGGATCGGGGTCCTGACAGATGACCTCCGTTCTGCAGTCCATGGCCTTGGTCTTGTTGCACCGAAATGGCAACCTTTGCATGATGCCTCGGTACTCCGCGGCTGCGCTTGCCCCCTTTGCACCAACGAGGAAGCAAGGACGCTGCCTGCGCTGGAGCCTGCCTGGCGCCCGCCTGGTGTCGATCGTCATGCCTCACATCAGGAGAGCCTCGTGAGGTTTGCCCCGCCTTGATATCTCCGCTCCTCGCGAGACTGCCTGACCAGGCTACTCCTGAGGAGGTATTGCATTGTCCGCCTCGCGAGGCTTGGCCCCTCGCGAGGGTCTTGGGTGCCTTGTTGGTGAAGATGGGCTATACGGCCTGCTGGCTTCGCCACGCCGCGGGCCACAGGCAGGCAAGTCTAGGGACCCCCGTTCCCGGAACGCCGACAGTAGCCCCCGGGCCAAAGGTGCGCTCGTGCTTGGCTTCACGGCGAAGCGAAGGGTCAAGTTCGGAGCACCGCTGGCCCCCAAAAGCCCGCGGCCTCGGTTGACGCGTGGCAGTTGATTGGACGTGGGCGTCTCCACTTCCCCACGCTGCCTCAACGACTGCATGACTTGACAAGTCCCTGCGACATGCAAGGGAAACCATCATTATCTGCGAAAATGGGAGACACCTGTTGGCCTTCTCTTGCTATATATGGAGAGGGGGCGGAGCCCCCGTTGCCCTTCTCTTCCTCGCTTGCTCGCTTCTTTTTTGCTTCATTGCTTGCAGCTCCTCCGATGGCGCCACGAAGGAAGTTCTCAGCCGCCGAGAAGGGGAAAGCCCCTCGCGAGGGTCCCGGTTTCTCGGCGCCCAAGCGTGGTCGCGGCCGTCCGCACAAGCATGCTGCGACCCCCACCGTGGCCCACCGCTAAGGCGGCGCCGCGACACGCGGAGGGGACCGTCCCAACCATGGCGGTCCAGCTGAAGAGGGGAGGTGCAAGATGGTGGCGTGGCCTCCCCGCCCATGCTTCCATTTAGTAGAGGTGTCGCCGGAGTTCGTTGTCTGGTCGGAGATGCCGGCCGAAAACTGGCTCCAGCTTCCGTGCTTCTTTGTCGATGAACTGTCGGCCCCTGGTCCAGGCGGGCTCTAGTTGCAGGAGGATGGTTGCTGCAGCAAGGCCTCCTGGGTCGTGGTCGAGACTTCCGCCACGGGCAACATAGCCATGGCTCGCGGCTGGCAGACGTTCGCCCGTGCGCGCGGCCTGGGCAGGCGGTGCATGCTCCACTTCAGGTATGACGGTGGGTCGACCCTCTATGTGAGGGTGTTCGAGGAAGATGGTCGCCGCGCCGGGTGCTGCCCCGAGACGAACGCCGGTGAGTAGGTGCTCGGCCTTGGCGGTGGTCGCGACAAGGATGAGGGCGAGCCTACCCTCGGCGGCGACCGCTTCTCTTCCAGCTACGGCGGCACTTCCTTCGGTGACAGCTCCAGCAGCGGTGGCTACGACCATCCTCCGTGGCGCCTCGCCAGCTTCGAAGGAGGCAGCGGATCATCTCGTCGCCGCGCCTCCGTGAAGCGCGAGGAGGGGTCTGGCTAGGCTCGGGGCGTCGCCAAGGGCCTACCTCCGCGGATTGCTGAAATGCCACTTTGTTTAGCTTTTTACTTTTTCCTACATCAGAAATCAAAACCAGTATGGGCCCAGAGGGGCGTGTGTCGAACTGTGGTTCTTGGTTAATGCGACGTGTGTGTTATTCCCATGCCATGTTGTTATTTTGCGCAACGATAACTTAACCTGATGTGTCTGGGATGCCCTTTCCTTCACGAGGTGCCTTCCTGGTGCGTATGGGATGCCCTTTCATTCACGAGATGCCTGTGTTTGCTTAGAAACTGCCAAAACAAATTTGTTAGCGGGTGCACTAGAGGGTTTGCCGTTCACCCAAACCTTGACTTGGCGCTTTGTATCGCTATACCCGAGGGGCACGGATTAGTAGAGATGTGCCAGCTTTCAGGCTCGAACGAGGGTGACTCACGAGAAGGCGGAGAGAAGAAAAACGCTCGCGAGGGCACATGCCTAGTGTCGTCTTTCTGGGAATGGGGGTCCCCAGACTTGCCTGCCTGCGGCCTGCGGCGTGGCTCAAGTGGGGGCCCAGCACGGCCCATCTTCATCAGCTCAAGCTCAAGACCCTCGCGAGGGGCCAAGCCTCGCGGGGCGGACGACAGGAAGCTTCCTTAGAGGTAGCCTCCTCAGGCAGGCTGGCGAGTAGGCGGAGAGATCAAGGCAGGGGTACCTCGCGAGGAACCCGTGACGCAAGCCATGACGATCGAGACCAGGCGGGTGCCAGGCGGGCGCTGGCCTACGTAGTTTCCTTGTTTCCCCTTTGGTGCAAAGGGGGCAAGCACAGGCCAAGGCATTAGGCAAAGGTTGCCATTCCGGTGCAACGAGACCAAGACCAGCAGAGCGGCAAGATGGAGGTCACCGTGGAGCCCAAGACGGCGTCATCACCAATACTTTTGGTAGCCGAAGACCACCTTTGGTCAGGATAACTTGTACTACATGTTCCCCTTCAAAATGGCCAATTGTTGGCGCCCTTCCCGCTCATTATTTGGGGAGAGGCCCAGGGCCTCTATAAATAGAGCTAGCCACCACAGAGGGAACGGACATCTAGAAATCTGGTAGAACGCTAGCAGAGAGAGATGGAGAGGCGACTGAACTCACCCTAGCAGTTCATCGCACCAGCTCAAGAACACCTCTAGCGAGGTTGTTCTTCCTTTGTACTGATCCTCATCAGCCCCTGAGGCAATCCACCGCACCACACACTGGAGTAGGGTATTACACCACAACGGTGGCCCGAACGAGTATAAACCTTGTGTCCCTTGTGTTGTTCGTGGTTTCCAGCTCAAATCATGCGAGGAGATTGGGCATAGATCTGTAGGGGAGAGATATCCGCACGCACCCCAGTGTTCGAACCTCAAGGGTCTGCCGGAATCCGAAATCCGACATTTGGCGTGCCAGGTAGGGGTGCACCGGAGTCCTCCCTCCTGATGACCCGCTCTCCCCCGACATCGCATCCCGCCCTCATGGCGGACAACGTGCCGCCCGCTCCAGCAACGGATGCCAACACTGGGGCCAGGGGGCTCCGGGCCTTGGCCCCCCCCTTGCGACAGGTGCAGTGGCCATGCAAGTTTAGGCCTGAGATGTCGTCGCGCTACGACGGTGCGACGGACACGATGATTTTCCTGCTGGCGTATGAGGAGGCCATCCTCGGAGCCGGGGCGACGATCGGGTGATGGCCAACTGGTTACCCATGGCCCTCACCGGCATCCCGCGCGCGTGGCTCCTCCACCTGCCGATGGCCTCTGTCGCCTCCAGGGAGGAGCTGCGAGACCTCTTCCTCACCTGTTTCGCCGCACCAGCACCACCCGTCGTCGCAGGTCTCCTGGGTGGCTCCCAGGCACCACCCTCGAGTCATCACGTCAAGCCGTTCGCCCACCGGATCATCACCGCCTCCAAGCGCCGAGAAGCCTCCCTGGGCTGGGTGGCGCCCGAGGCCGATCTAACCTTCGACTCGGAGGACCACCCCTTCAACACCATTAGTTCGGGCGCGCTCCCGATGTTGTGCACCCCCACCATCTGCCAGGTGGCCGTCACCAGGACTGTCATCGATGGTGGTGCCGCCCTCAATGTGCTCTCGGTGGAGGCCTTCAGCCTCCTCCACGTGCCGCTGGAGCGGCTCCAACCCAGCAGGCCTTTCTGAGTCGTCGGAGCCGGTTCCACCTCTCCTTGGGACAGATCCTCCTCCAGTGACCTTCGGCACCTGCAACAACTTCCGCCGGAGCTGATCGACTTCGACATCGCCCCATCTATCGGCCTTGGCTCAGTTCATGGCAGCAACTCACCCGACGTACAACCTCATGAAGATGCCCGGAGCAGCGGCGTCCTCACCGTGTCAGGAGACACAAGGGATGCGCTTCAGGTGCTCCGGCTTGTTTTCAGGGCGGCCACAGTGGCGTAGCCCACTAGCACCGACGCCCTTGAGCCCAAGGGGGCTGCACCGGCTAAAAAGAAGCAGTTGTTCACCCAGACAAGGCGGAAACCAAGCAGGTACCAGTCGACGAGGACGGGTCCACTGGCGCCACCTTCACCATAGGGGCCAACCTCGAGCCCGAGCAGGAGAACCCTGATCAGGTTCCTACATGCGAACAAGAAGGTGTTCGCGTGGGAACCAGATTAGTTAGCAGGGGTCCCAAGGGAAGTGATTGAGCATCACCTCAACGTGTGCCCCAATGTGCATCCCGTGAAGCAGAAGGCAAGGCGGCAATCTACTGAGAAATAGGCTTTCATCGTTCAAGAGACCCAAAAATTAGAGGCGGCAGGGGTTATTCGCGAGGTCTGCTACCCTGATTGGCTGGATAATCCGGTCATTATGCCTAAGAAGGGAGGAAAAGAGCACATGTGCATCGACTTCACCAACCTCAACAAGGCCTGCCCGCAGGATCCATTTCCGCTCCCCTGCATCGACCAGATAGTCGACTCCACCGCAAAGTGTGACCTATTGTGCTTCCTGGATGCCTTCTCGGGCTATCACCAGATCAAGATGGCGGTAGAAGACGTGGAGAAGACGGCTTTCTTGACCTCGTGTGGAGTGTACTGCTATACGTGCTTGCCGTTTGGGCTGCGCAACGCAGGCGTGACCTTTCAGCGGCTGATGCACATCGCCTTAGGCCGGCAGATCGGGAGGAACACTGAAGCCTACGTCGATGACATTGTGGTGAAGTCTCGTGAGGAAAGAACCCTGATACAGGACCTGGAAGAAACCTTTGCAAGCCTCAACGAAGGGTGGACCTACGGCTCAACCTGGAGAAGTGCCTATTTGGAGTCCCCTCAGGCAAGCTCCTGTGTTTCCTCGTATCCCACAAGGGCATCGAGGCCAACCCGGAGAAGGTCAGGCAGTCGAAGACATGAGCCCACCGAGGACCCTCAGAGAAATGCCAGAAGCTCATGCGGCGTGATGACTACGCTGGGGCGCTTCATCTCCAAGCTGGGGGAACGAGCGCTTGGCCATTGTTCTTCAAGCTGATGACCGAAAAAAGGGCGCCCTTCGAATGACCTAGGAGAGGCCGACCAAGGCATTCCAAGACCTCAAGAGGAACCTTACACAGTCCGCCAGATAATGGGTAGCCCCGCAGTCCTCGGGAGCCCTGGTACTGCTACCTTGCGGCCACCCCCTACTCCGCCAGCCGCAGCCCTGGTGGCAACGGTCCAGGGAGGAGCGCTGTGCCAAGGGCCGCAATCGACCGTTCCGAACTGAGCAAAGCAGAGCACAGGAGGGCCTCGCAAGGCCGCAATCCACTGCCGTCAAGGAAACAGCCTACAGCAGGGGAGAACGCACCTGGAGCAGGAGAGGCCCTTCAGGTGACCAAGCCCTGGGAGCTCCGTCGTCTCAAGAGACGCCTTGACTCTAAAGGACGCAAGCTGCGCCAACACCCTCAACCTCGTTGAGCATCCCGTGTACTTCGCTGCATGGTGCTACGGCGATGCAAAGGGCACGGTATCCCATGCCAAAAACTCCTCCTCGCGCTATGGCCTCGCGGCAGGCTGCGCCACTACTTCCATGGACATCCCATCAAGGTCGTCTCAGCATACCCCTTCGAAAGAGTGCTCAGGAGCCCCAACTCAGCTGGAGGGTTGCCAAATGGAACATTGAGCTACAGGCATTTCAGCTAGAATTCAGCACGACCAGAGTTATCAAAGGGAGCTGCACTGCAGATTTCGTGGCAGAATGGGCAGAAGCGCCGGGTCTCGAGGCAGTGAAGACCGAACACTTTCCTCGGGAAGTGAAGCACCGGACATCATGTACTTCGATGGGGTGTTCTCCCGACACGGTGCGGGAGCTGGCATGGTGCTTGTGTCCCCTACCTAGGACAAACTCTATTACGTCGTACAACTCGGCTTCCAGCACGGAGAAAAGGTCTCCAACAACATAGCAAAGTACGAAGGCCTAATAGCAGGTTGAAGGCCGCAACTGCCTTAGGGGTTTAAAGCGCCTCATCATCAAGGGCGATTCGCAGCTCCTCGTCAACTTCTCCAATAAGATATACGAGCCGAAGGATGAGCACATGGAAGCCTACCTTGCTGAGGTTCGCAAGATGGAGAAATAGTTCTGGGGGCTGGAGTTGCAGCATGTGCCTTGCAACACCAATCAGGAGGCCGATGACATTGCCAAGAGGGCGTCCAGATGGCTGCCTCAGGAGCCTGGCGTCTTCGAGGAGCGGCTCTTCAAACCCTCGGCGGTGCCACCACTATCGAGCATGGTGCAACCAAGGGAGGAGCTCCCTTAGCCGCCTTGCCTCAGGAGCCCCGGTCTGCGGCCCAGCCTCAGGGGCACGCCTACTCCTGGCGTTAGAGCCTCAGGAAGGGTGTTGGATCCCAGAGCTCAAGAACTACCTGATGCAAGGGACTCTGCCGGAGAATGAGGAGGAAGCGGAGCGTGTGGCGCGGTAGGCCATGACTTATTGCATCAGGGATGGAGAGCTCTACACGAAGCGACCAAATGACATGTCCCTACGCTGCATCTCCCGAGAGCAAGGGATGGAGCTACTGGCGGACATACACGGCGGAGACTGCGGGCACCACTCGTCATCGCGGACCCTCGTCGGCAAGGTGTTCCATAGTGGATTCTACTGGCCCACGGCGTTCGACGATGCCGTTGAGCTTGTGAAGGCTTGCGAGGCCTGCCAGTTTCATGCTACGCAGATCCATCAGCCTGCGGGGGGGGGGGGTCTATAGACTATTCCCCTCTCATGGCCGTTCGCAGTTTGGGGGCTGGACATTCTGGGCCCGTTTCCTCGGGTGCCAGGGGCTATCGCTACCTCTACGTCGCCGTGGACAAATTAACCATGTGGGCTGAGGTGGAAGCCGTCCGCACAATCGCGGCAGGCTCTGCGGTCAAATTCATCAAGGGCCTCGCGAGCTGATTTGGGGTGCCCAACCACATCATCACCGACAATGGTTCGCAATTCACCAGTAATCTCTTCAAAACGTAATGTGCTAACCTTGGAACGCAGATATGCTACGCTTCGGTAGCACAGCCCCGGAGCAATGGCCAGGCCGAGCGGCCAACGCGGAGGTCCTAAGGGGCCTCAAAGCCAGGACCTTCAAGAAGAAGCTGGAGGCCTACGGCAGGGGCTGGTACGACGAGTTCCAGTCCGATGTTGTGGTCAATCTGCACAACTGCGACCAAAGCCGACTGGCGAGACCCCGTTCTTCCTCGTTTACGGAGCAGAGGCTGTCCTCCCTCACGAGGTCAGGCATCGCTCCACACGGGTCCTAGAGTTCGACGAGACGTAGTAGGACGCCCTGCGGGGGATGGATCTTGTGTTGGGGGAGGAACGCCGTCGAGAATCCCCGCTGCGAGCGGCATGGTATCGACAGGCGCTGCGACGATACCACTGCCGCAACATCCGCCCCAGAAACTCTTGAGGTAGGGGATCTCGTACTCAGACGGGTTCTCTCCAGGGAGGGGCTGCACAAGCTCTCTCCCATGTGGGAGGGCCTATTCAAGGTTGTTCATGTCTCCAGGCCTGGCTCCACACGCTTGGAGACCACGGAGGGGGTACCCATCCAGAACGCGTGGAACATTCAACATCTCCAGAGGTTCTATCCCTGAGCGAGGCTTAGCGCCTAGGAAAGGCCCGATGCCTGTGAAGCCGCTGCGTTTTGGAAAAGGCCCGGTGCCTGTGAAGAAGGCGAATGCCTGTGAAGCCGCTGCGTTTTGGAAAAGGCCCGATGCCTGTGAAGAGGGCGAATGCATGTGAAGCCGCTACATTTTGGAAAAGGCCTGGTGCCTGTGAAGAAGGCGAATGCCTATGAAGCTGCGTTTTGGGAAAGGCCCGGTGCCTGTGAAGAACGCAAATGCCTGTGAAGCTGCCGCATTTCGAGAAAGGCCCGGCGCCTGTGAAGAAGGCCAATGCCTGTGAAGCTCGCCGCCCGTGACACTCTCACATAATAATGAGTAGGGCTGTACACGCCCCAGAATCTCCAGAGTGCCGCCCTCGGGCCTCGAGGGCTCCCGCCCATACCCAGTGGCAGCACTTAGCTCCGCGCTGGTTAGAAGACGTCGAAGACTAGAATTGGTGCCGGATGCGGCTTTCCCATTTACTTTCTGCAGTTGGCTTGTTTATTCCCGTTTGAAGTTTTATTGGAGTTGCTGATGTTCCTGGCTTGTTACTCTTTGTCTTTCTCACTCGCTCGCCTCGTTTTCTCTCGCACAAGTCTCGCGAGGGAGGTTCGAGGGCGCCCTCGCGAGTGTTTTCTGCCCCGATCGTTTGGAGCTTTCCTATCCGAGTCCTCTGCGGGAGCACCCCTCCCAGTCCGTGCCCCACGGGCATTGCGACACGAGCGCAGGACCTGGGCCGATCGCCCCCACGACTAAGACCGTAAGTTACCCCTCCTACTGATCCTTGCAGGACACGAAGCGCACGAGGAGGCCACGGCCTCGGGACGCGAGGACCGCGCCAAGCTCCACCGAGCTAAAATAGTTCCCGCACATGGGTGCGCAGCGCAAAAACACGGCACAGAAATAGCGGAAACAGCGCGATGGTTAAACAACAGCAATTCTAATACGCCCCCGCGGGGCCCTACATTAATTTCTATTTTTGCGCAGGATAAGAAAGAAAAAAAAACGGGCGCGATTCATCCTGCGCCAACCCACAGCGTAGGCTCGAGCTGCTCCTGGGGCTCAGGAGGATCCCTCCTGTCGCTTCACCGGAGCGCGACGGCGGGCTGACCCGCTATCTTCACCCAGGCGGGCGCGACGGCGAGGAGGCTGGTCGCGGCCCCCGCTGGAGGAGCTACTGCCTGAGAGGGGGTCGCCGAAGCTCAGCGAACCCCGAGCACCGCCGCCTGTACGTCAGTCGCCATCTTCATCTTGGTCAGTGCCGGGGTTGGGCAGGCGGCAGCGGTCGTCGTCTTCAGGGCAGCACCCGGCACGATGATCGTCTTCCCCGAACACCCTCACGTAGAGGGTGGCGTCGCCATCAAACTTGAAGTATAGGGTGCACCACTGGCTCAGGCCGCGCACGCAGGCAAACGTTTGCCAGCCTTGTGTCAGAGCCCCATCCCCAGAAACGGAGACCTCCGGCGACACCCAGGAGGCCCTGCTGCAGCATCCGTCTGCCTGGAGCCAGAAGCCGCACCGGGCGCTGGCCGGCAGTTCATCTACGAAGAAACGGGGGAGCTGAAGCCTGGTGCTGGATGGGTCTGCCGACCACATGACGAACTCCGACAGCACCTCCGCAGAGCGAAAGCGTGGCCTAGGGGGCGCACACCCACGGCATGCCCCCCCCCCCCCGTCGGCAACCGGGTGCTCACCACCGCGCCGGGAACCGCCTCCATGGCCACGGGAGGCCACCACGGGGACCGTGGTATACTTGCGAGGGCAGCCTCGGCCACGCTTGGCCGGGGGGGAGTCAGTCCCAGCCTGAGGTGCCTTTCCTTTCTCCGCGGCCGAGATTCTCTTTGGAGCCATGGGAGCGGCGAGTAATCGAGAAGAAGGAAAGGAGCAGCAAGAAGGGACGGGCCGAAGGGGCTCGCCCAGCCCCGTACTTATAGCCGGAGGAGGCCAACTGCCGTCACCACGATCGCAGGTAATCATGACCGGTTTCTCTGCATGCAGGGACTTATCAAGTCGTGCGGTCACCGAGGCGTCGTGGTAAAGAACAGTCGCCCACGTCCAATCAATCGCCACACGGCGCCCAAGGCCGCAGGCTGTTTGGGCCCGCGGCACTTCGTGCTTGCCCCTTCGCTTTCCTGCTAGGCCAAGCCCGGGCGCGCCTTGGGCTTGGGGCTACTGTCGGCGTTCTGGGAACACGGGTCCCCAGACTTGCCTTCCTACGGCCTGCGGCGTGGCTCAAGCGGGGGCCCAGCGTGGCCCATCTTCATCAGCTCAAGCTCAAGACCCTCGCGAGGGGCCAAGCCTTGCGGGGGGGACGACAAGAAGCTTCCTCAGAGGCAGCCTCATCAGGCAGGCTCGCGAGTAGGCGGAGAGATCAAGGTAGGGGTACCTCACGAGGAACCCGTGACGCAAGCCATGACGATCGAGATCAGGCGGGCTCCAGGCGGGCGCCGGCCTGCGCAGTGTCCTTGTTTCCCCTTTGGTGCAAAGGGGGCAAGCATAGGCCAAGGCATCAGGCAAAGGTTGCCATTCCGGTGCAACGAGACCAAGACCAGCAAAGCGGCAGGACAGAGGTCACCGTGGAGCCCAAGACGGCGTCATCACCAGTACTTTTGGCAGCCAAATACCACCTTTGGTCAAGATAACTTGTAGTACATGTTCCCCTTCAAAATGGCCCAATTGATGGCGCCCTTCCTGCTCATTATTTGGGGAGAGGCCCAGGGCCTCTATAAATAGACCTAGCCATCACAGAGGGAAGGGTCATCTAGAAATCTGGTAGAACCCTAGCAGAGAGAGAGGGAGAGGCGATTGAACTCACCCCTAGCCAGTTCATCGCACCAGCTCAAGAACACCTCTCGCCGAGGTTGTTCTTCCTTTGTACTGATCCTCATCAGCCCCTGAGGCAATCCACCGCACCACACACTGGAGTAGGGTATTACACCACAACGGTGGCCTGAACCAGTATAAACCTTGTGTCCCTTGTGTTGTTCATAGTTTCCAGCTCAAATCATGCGAGGAGATTGGGCGTAGATCGGTAGGGGAGAGATCTCCGCGTGCACCCCAGTGTTCGAACCTCAAGGGTCTACCGGAACCCGAAATCCGACACCTAGCCCCCTCGCGAGGTATGCGAGAGAGAGACCATGAGCAAACCAGAGCCGAAAACGCGGTAAAAGGTGAAGGAACCAAATCCGCAAGGAATGCCAAAACGCAAACTTGATAAGGAGAAGCAAGCCAACTACGGAAAGCAAATGAAAAGCCGTGTCCGGCACGTAATCTAGTCTTCAAGTCTTCTCACCAAAGCGGAGCTAAGTGCTGTCCACTAGGCGTGGGAGGGAGCCCCAGGCCCTGAGGCCGGCGCTCCTGAGACTCTGGGCGTGTACAGCCCCAACTCATAATTACATGAGAGTGTCACGGGCGGGGATTCTTCACAGGGCACCGGGCCTTCTTCACAGGCTCTGGGCCTTTGTTCAAGGCTCTGGTCCTTGCTTCACAGGCTCGGGGCCTTGCTTCACAGGCTCTGGGCCTTGCTTCACAGGCTCTAGGCCTTGCTTCACAGGCTCTGGGCCTTGCTTTCATAGGCTCTGGGCCTTGCTTCATGGGTAGAACTTCCGGAGGTGCTGGATGTTCCAGGCGTTTTGGATAGTTGTCCCTTCTTGAGTCTCCAGGCGCACGGCGCCAGGCCTGGAGATGTGGACGACCCTGAACGGGCCCTCCCACATGGGTGAAGCTTGTGCAACCCTTCCCTGGAGAGGACCCGCCTCAGGACCAAGTCACCCGTCTCGAGCCGTCCTGGAGCGAATGTTGCAACAGTGGTTAACACCGCAATGCTTGCTGGTACCTTGCCGCCCTTGATGCAAGGCTTCGTGCCGACGTTCCTCCCCCAGTACGAGTTCCATCCCCCGCCATGGCGTCCTGCTGCATTTCGTCGAACGCCAGAAACCCACGCGGAGAGATGCCTGACCTCGTGACGGAGGACTGCTTCAGCTCCGTAGACGAGGAAGAACGGGGTCTCGCCCCATTAGCTTGGTAGCCAGTGGTGCGGATGGACCACACCACTGACTGGAGCTCGTCGTGCCAGCCCCTGCCGCAGGCCTCCAGCTTCTTCTTGAAGGTCCTGGTCTTGAGGCCCCTCAGGACCTCAACGTTGGTGCGCTCAGCCTGACCATTCTCCTGGGTGGGCCACCGAAGCGTAGCAGATCTGCGTCCCAAGGTTAGCATAGTAAGTTTTAAAGAGGTTACTAGTAAACTGCGAGCCGTTATCTTTGATGATACGGTTGGGGACCCCGAAGCGGCTCACGAGGCCCTTGATGAACTTGATAGCAGAGCCGGCTGGAATGGTTCGGACAGCTTTCCACTTCGCCTACTTGGTGAACTTGTCGATGGCGACGTAGAGATAACGGTAGCCCCCTGGCGCTCATGGAACGTGCCTAGGATGTCTAGCCCCTAGACCGCGAACGGCCATGTGAGCGGGATGGTTTGGAGGCCCTGAGCAAGCTGATGGATTTGCTTGGCATGGAATTGGCATGCTTCGCAGGACTTCACCTGCTCGGCTGCATCGTTGAGTGCTGTGGGCCAATAGAATCCGCTGCGGAAGGCCTTGTCGACTGAGGGTCCGCGCTGATGAGTGATGTCCATAGTCCCCGCCATGTATGTCAATTAGCAGCTCCCTCCTTGATCGTTGGAGATGCAGCCGTAGCGTGACATCGTTCGTCCGTCTCCTATACAACTCGCCGTCTTGAATGCAGTATGCCGTGGCCTGTCGGGCCACGTGCTCCGTGTCCTCTTCCTTCTCCGGCAGTGTCCCGTGCATCAGGTACTCCTTAAACTCCTTGGTCCGGCACTTCTCCTGGGGCTCGAGCGCCAAGAGTAGCCGAGCTCCTGAGGTTGGGCCGCAAGCTGGTGCTCCCGTAGCCGGGGGCTGTGGGAGATCCTCCCGAGGCTGAATCGTGCTTGAGAGAGGTGGCGTAGCTGACGGCTTGAAGAGCCGCTCTTGGAACACGTCGGGCTCTTGCGGTTGCCGCTTGGATGCTCTCTTGGCGATGTTGTCGGCTTCCTTGTTGGTGCCCGTGGGTACGTGCTGCAGCTCCAAGCCTGAGAACTGCTTTTCCATCTTGCGCACCTCCGCAAGGTAGGCCTCCATGTGCTCGTCCTTTGGCTCGTACACTTTGTTGGAGAAGTTGACGAGGAGCTGCGAGTCTCCCTTGACTGTAAGGCGCCTCACCCCCAGAGCAGCCGCAGCCTTAGGCCGGCTATGAGGCCTTCGTATTCTGTGATATTGCTGGAGACCTTCTCGCCGTGCTGGAAGCAGAGTTGCACGGCGTAGTAAAGCTTGTCCTGAGTGGGCTAGATGAGCACTGCTCTAGCCCCCGCACCCTGGAGTGCAAAGGCGCCATCAAAATACATGAACCAGCCGTCTGGTGCCTCAAGAGCCGGGGCATCTGTCCATTCCACCACAAAATCAGTGAGCGCGGCTCCCTTGATGACCCTGGTGGTGCTGAACTCCAGCTGGAATGCCTGCAGCTCGATGTTCCATTCAGCGACCCTTCCGGCTGAGTTTGGGCTCCCTGAGTACCCTCTCCAATGGGTAAGATAGACGACCTTGATGGGGTGCCCCTGGAAGTAGTGTCGCGGCTTGCGCAGGGCCACCAAGAGTGTGAGCAGGAGCTTTTGCGGCATGGGGTAGTGTGCCCTTGCGTCTCGCAGTACAGTGTTGACGAAGTACACCGGGTGCTCGACGAGGGCTGGCACACTGTTGAGGCTCGGGTCTTGCAGGGATTGTGGTGCATCCTGAGGTGGAGGGCTTCCTGAGACTTGGCCATCTTCAGGAGTTTCTGCGACGCTGCCCTGCCGAGCTTGAGCTTCCACCGCTGAGGGCTCTGGTGTGCCTTCCTGACCCTGCGATGCATTAGCTCTGGCTTGGCGCGGCACACCTTTGTCTCTACGCTCCTCCCGAACCGCCACCAGCGCCGCGCTGGCGGAGTACGGGGTGGCGGCGAGGTAGAGTACTAGGGGCTCGAGAGGCCGCGGCGCCACCATCACCGTGAGGCTGGTGAGGTATTCCTTGAGGTCTTGGAAGGCCCGGTCGGCCTCTGGGGTCCACTAGAAGGGGCTTTTCTTCTCCATGAGCTTAAAGAAGGGTAAGGCACGCTTGCCTAGCTTAGAGATGAAACGCCCTAATGCGGTCACTCGTCCTGCCAACTTTTGCAACTCCTTGAGGGTCTATGGTGGGCTCATGTCTTCGATGGCCTTGATCTTCTCCAGGTTCGCTTCGATCCCTCTGTGGGATACGAGAAACCCCAGCAGCTTGCCAGAGGGGACGCCAAACACGCACTTCTCCGGGTTAAGCCTCAAGTTCACCCGGCGCAAACTCTCAAAGGTCTCTTCCAAGTCTTGAATCAACGTCCTCGCCTCACGAGATTTGACCACTATGTCATCCACGTAGGCCTCTATGTTCCTGCCAAGCTGCCGCCCCAAGGCGACGTGCATCAGCTGCTGAAAGGTTGCACCCGCGTTGCGAAGGCCGAAAGGCATGCAGGTGTAGCAGTACACCCCACATGGTGTCAAGAAGGCCGTCTTCTCCACATCCTCCACTGCCATCTTGATCTGATGGTATCCAGAGAACGCATCCAGGAAACATAACAAATCGCACTCGGCGGTGGAGTCGACGATTTGATCGATGCGCGGAAGGGGGAATGCATCTTGGGGGCAGGCTTTGTTGAGGTTGGTGAAGTCGACACACATCCGTTCCTTCCCACCTTTCTTCGGTACTACGACGGGATTCGCCAGTCATTCGGGGTATCAAACTTCTCGGATGGTACCTGCGGCCTCCAGTTTGCGTGTCTCTTGGATGATGAAGGCCAGCTTCTCAGTGGACTGCCGTCTTACTCGCTTCTTCATAGGGCGTACATTGGGGCATACCCTTAGATGATGCTGGATCACCTCTCTCGGGACCCCTACCAGCTGATTGGGCTCCCACGCGAATATCTCCTTGTTCACGTGCAAAAACCTCACCAAAGCTTCTTCCTGTCCCGGGCCAAGGTCGGTTCCTATGGTGAAGTGGCTCCCGAAGACCTGTCCTCATTGACCGGTACCTGCTTGGTCTTCACCTTGTCTTGGGTGAACATCTGCCTCTTCTTGGTGGGCGCGGTCTCCTTGGCCTCGGGCGAACCGGCGCCGGCTTGTTGTGCCGCTACCGCGGCCTTGAAGGCGAGCCTGAGCGTTGTCACGGCCTCCTTGGTGTCCCCCTTGATGGTGAGGGCGCCCTTGCTCCATGGCATCCTCATGAGGTTGTAGGCCGGGTGAGTCGCCGCCATGAACTGAGGGAGAGCCGGGTACCCGAGGATGGCATTTTATGCGAGACCGATGCGACCAGCTCGATGCGATAGTTGTCTCGCGTGCCAAAGGTGACAGGGAGGCAGATCTACCCCAGATGTTGAGCAGCTCCACCACCCACTCCTGTGAAGGGCTTGCTGAGGCCGAGCCGTTCGAGCGGCACCTGAAGAAGGCTGAAGGCTTCTACAGAGAGCAAGTTGTGGCCGGCGCCGCCGTCGATGAGTGTCTTGGTGACGGCCACGTTGTAGATGGTGGGCATGTAGAGCATCGGGAGCATCCCAGAGCTGGCGGTGGAGTCGGGGTTGTCTTCCGAGTCGAAGCTGAGGTCGGCCTTCGGCACAGCCCAACCCGGCGGAGCCCCCGGGCGCTTGCAGGCTGCCCCAATCTAACGGAAGAAAGGATTGATATGGAGATTTGAAGGAGGTGCTTGGGAGCCACCCAGTAGTGCCGCGACTGTGTTGTGTGCCGGCGCCGTGTAACGCGCGGCGAAGAGGTCGCAGAGTTCCCCCCAGGACGTCATCGTGGATCCCAGTAGGTTGAGCAGCCAGGCGTGCGGCTCGCCGGCGAGCGCCAGGGGGAACAAGTTTGCCATGATCTTGTCATCGCCTCCAGCTTCAGGGACGGCCTCCTCGTATGCTAGCAGGAACAGCGCCGAGTCTGCCGCGCCATCATAACGCGGAGTCATCTCTGGCCTGAACTTGGCCGGCCACTGCACTTGCCGCAGAGCGGGGGCCAGGGCTCGGTACCCAGACTCCCTGCTGCTGGTGTTGGTGCAGAGGTTGGTGGCAGGGCACCTGCCATGGGAGCGTACTGCAACGATGCGGGGCGCTGGTTGGTGGAGAGAACCCCGGCGCACCCCTACCCGGCGCGCCAAATGTTGGATGTGGGGCTCCGGTTAACCCTTAAGGTTCGAACACTGGGGTGCGCACAAAGTCTTTCCCTCCTACCGATTTACGCTCTAGCTCGCTAAGATCTTGCGGACGAACTTGACGAACTCACAACACAAAAAGACACAGGGTTTATACTGGTTCGGGTAACCATTGTGGTGTAATACCATACTCCAGTGTGGTGGTGGATTGCCTCTTGGGCTGATGATGAATAGTACAAGGGGAAGAACAGCCTCCTGAGGTTGAGGTGTTCTTGTGCTTTCAGACTTGTGTGTCTCTCTGGGTCTGATGATGTCCCCTCCCTACTATGGTGGCTAGTCATATTTATAGAGGCCCTGGTCCTCTTCCCAAATATTGAGCGGGAAGGGAGCTAACAATGGCGGGCTAATTCGAAGGGGGACAGCTAGTACAAGCTATCCTAACAAAAGCGGTCTTCGCCTGGACAAAGCTCTGGTGGTGACGCCGTCTCGGGCTCCACGATGACCTCCGTCCTGCAGTCCATGGCCTTGGTCTTGTTGCACCTAAATGGCAACCTTTGCCTGATGCCTCGGTACTCCACGGCTGTGCTTGCCCCCTTTGCACCAAAGAGGAAGCGAGGACGCTGCGCGCGCTGGCGCCCGCCTGGTGTCGATCGTCATGGCTCACGTCACGAGAGCCTCGCCAGGTTTGCCCTGCCTTGATATCTCCGCTCCTTGCGAGCCTGCCTGACCAGGCTACTCCTAAGGAGGTCTTGCGTCGTCCGCCTCATGAGGCTTGGCCCCTCGCAAGGGTCTTGGGTGCCTTTATGGTGAAGATGGGTCGTACGGCCTGCGGGCTCTGCCACGCCACGGGCCACAGGCAGGCAAGTCTGGGGACCCATGTTCCCAGAACGCCGACAATGTCCTCCTCTGTGACAGAGGAGGCCATCCATCGACCTTGAAGGTTGGGTCCGGGCATGGTTGAAGGTCCGAAGCACTTAGGCTAAGCCTTGGGTGCTGGAACTCGAGGCGCGGGAGGGGAAGGATCAGGCGCGAGAAGAAAAGGACAGGCCTTGGCCCCTTTATAAAGAGTGTGAATATCAAGCGTCTTCCGTGTGGCCGTTTGGAACTTGCCTAAAATCGAGGAGTCATACTAACAAACACGATTGGGTTACCCACACCCGTATTCATGGGAATCCGTGATTGGGGGAACAAGATCTCTGCTTCGACAAGACATGCCAATAAAACCGCCTCACAACACGTGCAGTGGCAGGCAGGGAAAAACGGTTCGTAATGACTGGGCCACAGCAGGACGTCACATTAGGAAAAGTTGTCAGCAGGTTAGATTTGTGGAATAATATACTCTCTACGGTGGTATGTGGAATTTATTTTGCAGAGCCGGACACAATCCTTGTGTTCAAAATCTTCTATGGAGTATTCAGAGAAGGAACCGCCTTGCAATGCCGAAGACAATCTGCGCGCTGGACTCATCGTCATTGAAGCTTGGTTCAGGGGCTACTGAGGGAGTCCTGGATTGGGGGGGTCCTTGGACAGTCGTACTATAAACTTTGGCCGGACTGTTGGACTATGAAGATACAAGATTGAAGACTTCGTCCCGTGTCCGGGTGGGACACTCCTTTGCATGGAAGGCAAGCTTGGCAATTTGGATATGTAGATCTCCACCCTTGTAACCGACTTTGTGTAACCCTAGCCCCCTCCAGTGTCTATATAAACCGGAGGGTTTAGTCTGCAGGACAACAACAATCATAATCATAGGCTAGCTTCTAGGGTTTAACCTCTACGATCTCGTTGTAGATCAACTCTTGTAATACTCATATCATCAAGATCAATCAAGCAGGAAGTAGGGTATTACCTCCATCGTGAGGGCCCGAACCTGGGTAAACATTGTGTCCCCCGCCTCCCATTACCATCAGCTTTAGATGCATAGTTCGGGACCCCCTACCCGAGATCCACCGATTTTGACACTGAGAAGGAGCACCAGTCCAGGGGCCTGCCACACGACTCCGCGCACTCGGTCAAGATGACACATCCTCAAGGCGATACTCCGGAGGCCCTGGCCGTGCCACCAGGTGACCAAGCTCCTGAGGTTCGCCAGCCACAGGAGGTCTCAGGCTGCGCCAACGATCCTGCACAAATCGATCACCCGATGTACTTGTCAGCATGGTACTACAGGACGCGCGAGCACGGTACCCCATGCCGCAGAACCTCTTGCTCGCGCTCCTCGTCGCGTCGCGCAAGTTGCACCACTACTTCCAAGGACACCCCATCAACATTGTTTTGGCCTACCCACTGGAGAGGGTACTCCGGAGCCCCTACACTGCAGGTAGGGTTGCCGAATGGAACATCGAACTGCAGGCGTTTCAACTAGAGTTCAGCACCACTAGGGTCATCAGGGCGGTTGCGCTCCCCGACTTTGTGGCAGAATGGACCGATGCCCCGGGACCAGAGGCAGGCGAGGACCGGACGCTCTCACCAGGGGATGAAGCAACGGACGGTTGGGTCATGTACTTCGACGGCGCCTTCACGCTACAGGGTGGCGGGGGCTACAGCCATGCTCATTTCTCGTACTCAAGACATGCTCTACTACGCCGTACAATTGTGCTTCCAACACGGCGAAAAGGTCTCCAACAACGTCGTGGAGTACGGAGGCTTGATCGCCGGCCTCAGGGCCGCGGCCGCTTTGGGCGTGAGGTGCCTCACCATCAAGGGCGGCTCTCAACTCCTCTTCAACTTCTCCAACAAAGTGTACGAGCCAAAGGATGGACACATGGAGGCATACCTGGTGGAGGTACACAAGGTGGAGAAGCAACTTCTAGGCCTGGAGCTGCAGCACGTGCCCGGCGGAACGAACAAGGAAGCCGATGATATCGCCAAGAGGGCGTCCAGGGCCAGCCTCAGGAGCCTGGTGTCTTTGAAGAATGGCTCTTCCAGCCCTCAGCAGCCCCTCCTATGGCAGAGCCAGCATTGCCTTAGGAGGAGCTCCCCCCAACACCAACCTCGGGAGCCCCGGCCTACGGCCCGACCTCAGGAGCGCACTTGCTCCTTGCGCTCGAGCCTCAAGAGTGTAGCGACCAGACCTCGAACAGTCTGATCTCTGTGCTCCGGTGTCATCCATGGATCAGTAATGCTGACACCACACAGTACTTGAAGGATTTATAGCGGAGTAGCAATCACACACTTATTACATCGAGTGTCTCAACAGAGAGCTTATTACAATAAATATGGCTTAAGGCCATCTAATAACGATAACAGCGGAAGGCTTGGAAGGAAGTGAGTCCATCAACTCCAACGGCATCACTGAGTATAGAACCACGACCTAAAAACTCCTTAATCATCGTCTGAAAAGTCTGCAACATTAACGTTGCAGCCCGAAAACGGGTCAGCACATGGAATATGCTGGCAAGGTAACACATAGAGAGTAATGGAATGAAACAGTTATACTATATGCATATTTGGCTGGTGGAAAGCTCTATGGTTATAGTTTTTGCGTAAAGCCAATTTTTCCCTACTTCAAAGGAATAAAATTAATTACTATCATGGTGGTTGTTAAACATTGAGAATGGTTGACAGCATTCTCAATCCCAATTAAGTAACATCATTAAACCCAACAAAATTTACTTTAGAGTAACATGTTGAGATTCACTTGATAATCCAGGTACTAGATACTCAAGATGTCCATAACCGGGGACATGTCTAATCATGATTAGTTTATACACTCTGCAGAGGTTTGCGCACTTTTCCCCACAAGACTCGATCGCCTCCGTTGGATTTCTCGCACTACATGGTGTTTGAGAAACGGATGACCGAGACACAGTCTTTCAGAAGCGCTAGCACCTTATGATGGATAGACCGGTACACCTACTTTCCCCTACATTTGCTAGTCTACCCTATAAGAGTTCGCACGACTTACTCAACTATGCCAGAGCCAATAATGGCTTGTGGCTGCACACGGAAGTTTCTAGTATGAATAATCTCATGATCCCTTTGAGCCTGGGTGGCGGTCCAAAATAAAAACAGGCAAGTCCTGGAATACCCAGGTGCCTCAATCCACCCAGATGTGTGTTAGGTTGCCACCTTAGATAAACCATTAATTAACAATCTCACATCTGTCATGGATATCACTCACCCAATCCACGTCTACTAGCATAGCATGGCATAAAGCAAACGCAGAAGTAACTCCCAAAGGTTTGATAATAAACAGGTAATAGGTACTACCTCATCTACTTCCCATCCCACAATTAAATTAGATCCTAATCATGCAATGTGTGAAGATTGATCTAATGCAATAAAACTGGATTGTAGAAAAGGTATGATCAAAGTGTTACTTGCCTTGCTGATGATCCGCGAAACCTAGAGATTCAAAGTAACACGCGGCGCACTCCGAGTATTCTACCGCAGACAAACAAACAAGCATACAATAAGTACTCATCTAATGCACAGGTAAAACTCAAATCGAAGATCCAACCAGAAAGTTCAACTTAAGAACCCTGGTTTGCAAAAAGAATCAAATCGAACGAAGCAAAAGAAATCAAACGGCGAAAGAAAACAACTTTGTTCTAGTAATTTGGATCTACGGCAAATTTTACAGTAGCAAAAACTTGTTTAAGTTGACTATTCAAAAAGAGGGTTTCGAGACGAAACTCCAGGCGCTTGAATCGCCTGATTCCGATAAACGAGCGAAAAGTTATACTAAAACGAAAATCGGATCAGAAATCACGATCAGAAAATAACCGCGGAAAATCCGACGAAAAAGAAAAACGACGAACAGATTAATCGGTAATTAACCTAATTCCGAAAATAAAAAAATATTAAAATAATAAATAAAAAAATTAGAAAATAAAACTGACAAAAAAAATTTAAAAAAAATTCGGCATGGAAGTCGAGGCGGCGGCGAACCTCGGGCGGCGCGCTGCTCCGGCGGCGGCGGCGGCGGATCGGGCGCGGGGCTGGTGTGGGCTGGGGGCTCGGGTGCAGCGCTATATAAAGGCGCCCCCGGGCGGAGTCCCGCTCGGGTACGGCCCATAGTCGGTTTCGTTTTTTTAATAATTACGCTCGGAAGAAAAATAAAAAGAAATACTAAACGGAGTCCAAAAATCACGAAATAATTTTTCCCGGGTTTCTAAAATCAAGCCCGATTAAATGAACATTTATCTGGGCCCAAACTACAACTTTGAAAAATGCACATTTTTCCTAAATTCAAATAAAAATACCGAAAAACTCCGAAATAAATCTTATTTGATTTTTTTATTAAATCCTCAATATTTCTATATTTTGGGAAAGTCATTTTATTCCCTCTCTCATATTTTTGTAATAGAAATAATTGATGATAAAATAAATAAAATCAAATGATCCTGTTTACATAATTTGAGAAAACTCAAATATCTAAATAACGAAATCCCCAACTCTCTCCGTGGGTCCTTGAGTTGCTTAGGATTTTCTAGGATCAAAACCAAAAGAAAAATAAAATATGATATGCATGATGACCTAATGTATAACATTGCAAATTGAAAATTTGGGATGTTACAAACCTACCCCCCTTAAGATGAATCTCGCCCTCGAGATTCGGGTTGGCTAGAAAATAGGTGAGGGTGGTCCTTGAGCAAATCTTCCTCTCGCTCCCAGGTGGCTTCATCCTCCATGTGGTGGCTCCACTGAACTTTGCAAAACTTGATAACTTTGCTGCGAGTAACTCGGCTGGCAAACTCAAGAATCTTGACTGGTTTCTCCTCATAGGTCAAATTGTTCTCCAACTGAATTGCTTCTAATGGCACTGTGTCTTTCAAAGGTATGTCAGCTATCTCCGCGTGACACTTATTCAACTGAGAAACGTGGAACACATCATGAACTCCTGTCAATCCTTCTGGCAATTCCAACTTGTAGGCCACTTCTCCCATACGCTCCAAAACTCGATATGGCCCTACAAATCATGGCGCTAACTTCCCCTTAACTCCAAAGCGCTTAATCCCTCGAAGTGGGGATACTCGAAGATAAGCTCTGTCTCCAACTTCGTAAACTGTCTCCTTACGTTTAGAATCTGCGTAGCTCTTCTGCCTGGACTGGGCTACCTTGAGCCTATCGCGAATCAACTTCAACTTCTGTTCAGACTCCTTAATCAGATCTGGTCCAAACAACTGGCGGTCTCCAACTTCGTCCCATGACAACGGTGTCCTGCACCTCCTTCCGTACAGAGCTTCGAAAGGGGCCATCTTCAAACTGGTCTGATAGCTATTATTGTAAGAGAACTCTGCATATGGCAAATTATCGTCCCAACTAGATCCATAATCTAGCGCACAAGCTCTCAGCGTATCCTCCAAAATCTGATTGACTCTCTCGGTCTGTCCATCTATCTGCGGATGAAAAGCTATACTAAATTCTAACCTAGTACCCAAAGTCTCATGCAACTGTTGCCAGAACTTTGAGGTAAACTGGGTTCCTCTATCTGATATGATGCTCCTCGGAACTCCATGCAAACATACGATCCTGGTCATGTATATCTTTGCCAACTTAGCACTGGTGTAAGTGGTCTTTACTGGGATGAAATGAGCTACCTTCGTCAATCGATCAACTACGACCCAAATCGAGTCATAGCCTGAACGAGTCCTTGGTAATCCCGTGATAAAATCCATGCCTAGCTTATCCCACTTCCATTCGGGTATCGGCAATGGTTGCAACAATCCTGCTGGCTTCTGATGCTCTGCCTTTACTCTCTGACATACGTCACAAACTGCTACATACTCCGCAATATCCTTCTTCATTCCGGTCCACCAGAAAATATCCTTCAAATCCAAATACATCTTGGTATTTCCTGGGTGAATCGAATACCCTCTTGCAGAATCAACTTTCTGATCTCCGGGTCATTGGGTATATAAACACGATCTTCAAACCATAGGGTGACGTGCTCATCCTCACGAAATCCTTTAGCTTTTCCTTGGCTCATTTTCTCTTTTATAGAAGCAATCTCCTTGTCAGATTTCTGAGCTTCCCTGATTCTGTCCATCAATGTTGACTGAATCTCCAATGCTGCCACATAGCATCTCGGAACTATTTCCAAACATAGTTCACGAAGATTTTCTGCTAACTCCATGGGTATTTCTCCCGTCATTAACGTATTGACATGGCTCTTACGGCTTAATGCGTCAGCTACTACATTAGCCTTCTCGGGATGATAATGCAATCTCATATCATAATCCTTGATGAGCTCCAACCATCTCCTTTGTCTGAGATTCAACTCCTTCTGTGTGAAAATGTACTTCAAACTCTTATGATCCGTGTACACCTCACAATGATTTCCAATGATTGTCGTCGCTCCGGCCCGTCCCCAGCCGCACCAAGTGTTTCGTCGAACTCCCTGTGAGCTTAACCATCTTCCCCTCCCTTCTTTTCTTGCCCCCGAGCTATGTAGTGACCTCCCGGAGCTCAACCGCACCCACCGCCGCGGAGCTCGTCGCCGATGTGCTCCCGGTCACCCTCCGGCCACCACTTGGTGTCCATCGTGCTCACCACGTCACGTAGCACCTAACCAACTACTCCCCGCACCTCACCGACCCCTCTAGCCTCAAGTTCGCATTCGGCCGAACTCCGGTGGCCGCCAAAGTCGTCGCCGGTGCCGATTCCGGCCGCCCCGACCCCAACCGACTCCACCAGAAGCTGCGGCATGTTCCTAGCTACCCATAGCCACCCTCCGCGGCTCGTTTGGTTGCCGAAACGGCCAAATTCCGCCGCCGCATCGGGCTCGCCGGCGGCTAGACGCCGGTGTAGCCGACATTGACTTCGACCACGGTGGGCCCTGGTTGACTCCGATGAGTCAATGACAGGTGGGGCCCAGCCCTGTTAACTAAATAGGTTTAGTTTTAATTAAACTTTAACTAAACTAATTACCCTGACACCCTGGACCCACAGTCAGGTTTGACCTGGACGTCTCCGTTAACCCTGACGTCATTCTAACGCATGGCTGACGCAATAAATTAATTTCTGGATTTATTCTAATATAGGAAATTCCAGAATATAGTTTAAACTTCAAAAATCCATAACTTTTAATCTGTAACTCCAAATCAAACAAGTTATATATGAAAAATGATCAGAAAAATCCAATCTATCCATCTGTACTAGTTTCATGCATGTTTAAGCAAGCTAACTTGATGTTTAATGCAGAACAAGATAAAACACTTTAAACGGCCATGTATGAGTTTGAAATTTGAATCTTTGGTTCAAATTGGTTCAAACCCTTCTAGTCTTAGTTGCATTAGCCCAACACACTCATATTGCCATGTTTCATGCATGCATCATATTGTCGCACATTGTTTGGTGATGGCTGTGTATCGGTGTTCTTTGCGGCAGGTTCTGCCTCCGAGGAGTACCGTGATTACCCTAGCGAAGAACCATATCAGTGCATCGAACCATCAGGCAAGCAACCAACCATTTGATCATATCGATACAATCCCATGTTCTCGTTCTTTCTCTCTTTTACTGCATTAAGACAACGCATTTCAAACTGCTGTGTGCTGCGGTAGTTGAACCCATTTCCTCTGCATGACCTGTCATTGCCACAGTAACTAGATGAAACCCACTAGCATGTGTAGGAATTGATTGAGCCATATGTATGTGTTGTTCCTACCTTGCTATGCATGCTATGCTTAGAGTCGTGTCAGGTCTGGTTCATCTGGGTGATGGGCTAGAGTGAAATGATCATGTCGGTAATGAGAGTGATGTGGTGAACACGATTTAGTAAAGGTATCGATGAGAGGCCATGTAGGAGTACATGGTGGGTTGTTTCATTGAAGCTGACCTTAAGCACTGAGATCTGTATGTGTGATTTAAGAATCAGCTACTACCATACATTGGGCCCGAAACCAATGGACCCTCTCGGCTTCTTATTCACCCTAGTTCTCTGTCCAGGAGTTGCAAGTAGTTTCTGGTGTTTGTAGCCTACTGGAGGCCGTGGACAGCGCTGATCGTAGGGGTGGGCTGTGATGCGGTAGGTACGTGGCACGGTGTACCGAATACCCGTTAGGTATCTCGGGAACCCTGTACACATCGTTCGGGGCCGTATGGGAAACCTCGGCCGGACTCCCTGCGGATGGAACCTGGATAGGCGATAAACCTGGATTAGAGACTTAGGTGATTAGGTAGGTCGTGGCCGAAACCCACGTTGGGCTTCCGCTTGAAGGTTGCCGAGTACATGTCGTGTAAACGACGGTAAGTGGTGAGAGCGTGTATGAAGAAGTACACCCCTGCAGGGTTATCATGATCTATTCGAATAGCCGCGTCCGCAGTAAAGGACTACTTGGTTGCCTATACAGTTCATAGACAAGTAAATGGAAACTACTAAAAGCCTCAAGATAAGTGTGAGTGCCGAGGATGGCTCTTCCATAGGAAGACGGAGGTGGATCCTCGGTAGTGTATTGAAGTGGTGAGTAGTGGACTCGTGTGTGCAAAACCATTTCAAGTTGGAGTCTCGTAGGATAGCCTAGCCAAGAGTCAAAGCTGGCTTGCTGCAATAACTCCTCCAACCCTTCTTGATAATGTGCATGTATGTAGGATCTGATGTAAGTCTTGTTGAGTACCTTTGTACTCATGTTGCTATAATTTACATTTTTACAGAAGATGCTACAACCCCTTCTGATGGGTTCTTCGTAGACGTTGACATCAATGAGTAGGCTAAGGCCCAAGTGGTGATCCTGAGCTTGTGAAGGACCACATAGTATAGCTAGGCTTTCCAAGCCTCTTTTATTTTACTAGTTGTCTGTACTCAGACAAGTTACTTCCGCTGCTGGTTTGTATGACTGTATGACTTGAATGCTGGGTCGTGTGACCCGTACTTATGTGTATGTTATGTATGGCTCTCTGAGCCTTAAATAAAGTACTTGTGTCGTAGAGTCATGTTGTGATGCCTTGTTGTATTTGCACATATCGAGCATATTGTGTGTATGATTGAAATGCTTGGTATGTGTGGGATCTGACTATCTAGTTGTTTACTCTTAGTAGCCTCTCTTACCGGGAAATGTCTCCTAGTGTCTCCACTGAGCCATGGTAGCTTGCTACTACTCCAGAACACTTAGGCTGACCGGCATGTGTCCTTCTTCGTTCTTGTGTCTGTCCCTTCGGGGAAATGTCACGCATTGAGTACCGGAGGCCTGTCAGCCCGCTACAGCCCGGTTTACCGGAGTCCTGCTAGCCCAGTGCTACAGCCCAGACCCACTTGCTGATGACCGACATGTTCGATGCTGGGTCATGGATGCCTGTCCCTGTAAGTCTGTGCCACTTTGGGTTTACGACTAGTCATGTCAGCCCGGGCTCCTTATCATATGGATGCTAGCGACACTATCATATACGTGAGCCAAAACGCGCAAACGGTCCCGGGGAAAGGTAAGGCGACACCCATGGGGATACCGTGCGTGAGGCCGCAAAGTGATATGAGGTGTTACATGCTAGATC
The DNA here is from genome assembly GCF_018294505.1 of Triticum aestivum. Taxonomy (NCBI): domain Eukaryota; kingdom Viridiplantae; phylum Streptophyta; class Magnoliopsida; order Poales; family Poaceae; genus Triticum; species Triticum aestivum. The sequence continues at coordinate 207,861,368 of NC_057809.1, forward strand.
GATGTGACATTGAGTCGGGGTCCTGACAGCGTTGGCATCAGAGCCGGACTGCATGTTGGTTATCCAAGCCAAACTGGTCGATGTTGAGTCTAGAAATTCTTTAGTTATATGTAGGGGAATTGTTTGTGGGTTGGAACGTAAGGCTCTTTTTACTCCTTTATCTTATGACATTCTGATCTGAGTCAGTATATTCTTCCACCGGGGGTTAAGGAATTAGGATCTTTTCTCTCTATCAGGTTCACGTGTTACTAATCAGTAGTACCTTATAGGTTTGATGGATACAAGCCTAGTTCAGTTCTACTACCACATTATGTTGCTAGGATGGACCCAGAACTTTGATATGATGTTGTTGAGTGTGTATGAAATCCTTTGTCAAATGTCTCAAAATCCTTTTGACCATTTACAGCTGTTATGCCGTCGAAATTTTGCTAGAAATTCTAATGCCTTTGCATTATGGTTGTGCTTTCAGATGGCCACTCGCGACCTCAATCAAGTGGTTCGCCTGACTCGATGCCTAGATGTACCCGGCCATACTGCCATGTTGGTCAGGGTAATGACTGAGGCTGGATACCATTGGTATCCTGAGTACACGGTCGAAGAGCAATTTCGAGACTTTAATCAAAGCCAGTATCTTTGCACTGTCAGGATATTTCCATCTTATCCTGGATCCACCGAGCCCCTTCACTGCTCCTATGGACTCGGGGTTACTATTGAGATGGCTGTGCAGGATGCCGCCTACTCTATGATGACCATCATGCGAGTCAGGACTGGCCTATTTCGGGACTCTGATTTCCGGTATATGCCAGCATCACTTCCGGGAGCACAAGGGTATCTCCAGGCTATCTATGCTGACCCCACTCAGGAGGATTCATGGACTCGCACCACTGCTGAGATGCTCGAGGATAAGGACCATGAAAATCAGGCCTTGAGGCTAGAGCTTTTCAATACCCGTGCTGACCATTGGGCCACTTTGACTCGGTTTGCGCCGGCTGTACAAGCTGGATATTCGGATATGCGCGACCTCTATCCTGTGAGATCTGCTCTGCCAGACGTGATGGGTTGGCATGATGTAGGAGGCATCACCCCACCTCGTGGTCCCCGCAGGCCACCGTTTGTTGGTCCAAGACCTCATTCTAGCCCCTATGGTCCACAAGCTCCGCGAGATCGTCTGTTTCTGGATGATCATGTTGATCTTCCAGGCTATGGAGGTGACTTCTACGAGGACTACTACGGATCGGTCTGAGTTAGTGGTAGTATCACTAGTTTGTACTAGCTGTGTCGTCTATCGTCCTGCGTGACTCGTGGGATATGACCTAGTTTGTACCGCCTTCCGGAGGTGTAGAAAAATAATGTATAGGAGCTTGGGATGCCTCCGATGAGATGTAATCCTCTTTTCACCGTAAAAGTACCTTGTTTGGTCTTGTACTAAACCTTGTATGGTGTGTATGACGATGGAATAAAAGAAGCAGTTTTTGTATCTACCATGTCATACGGATGATCATCTTGCATTCCGAGTTATTCCTTACATTCTGTATTCTATGTCGGAATCTTATCATTCTGACTAAATCATTGTCTTGTTTACCTAGGATGGTCAACACGCGCAATAACCCTGCTTCCCAAGAGCAGGCCGAAGGCAGTGAAGTCGGGAATGCAAACCTGCCTCACCCTCCTTCCCTAGCCGAAGTTATGCTGGAAGCCGAGAGAAACAAGCGGGAGACCAACCGTTTGTTGGAGCGTATTGAACAGAACACAGCACACCATCAGAGGACTAACTTGGTGTCACTCAGTGATTTCATCAAGTTACATCCACCCACGTTCCACCACTCCGTCGAGCCTCTCGACGCTGATGACTGGCTTCGCAGTATTTCTCACAAACTGCGTTCTGCGCTAGTAGCTGAGGCTGACAAGGTCACCTTTGCTGCATATCATCTTGAAGGCCCCGCCAGTCTCTGGTGGGAGAATTATGGAGCTATGCGCCCAACGGACCATGTCACTACTTGGGCTGAATTCAGCGAGGCTTTCCGTGAACATCACATTCCGGAGGGTCTCATGGACCGTAAACATGAGGAATTTTGCAGTTTCACTCAAGGCCGACTCTCTGTGGATGCTTACAGCAGGGAGTTCGGTAACCTCGCACGGTATGCAACTGAGGAAGTTTCTACTGATGCCAAGAAGCAAGCAAGGTTCCGTAAGGGACTTAGTCCTGAGCTTCGCCGTGACCTCCGTCTGCATGAGTGCACATCTTTTCAGAAGCTTGTTAACAAGGCCATCAGTGCTGAGACTGGTCAGACTGATTTCGACGCAACACGCAAGCATGGCCGTGACATGGGTTCCTCATCCGGTGCTGGTCCTCAGAAGCGCCGCGTGTGGGTGCCTAACACTGCCCTGCCACCCAGGTTCACACCGAGGCCATCCTTCCAGGCGCCTCGCCCCGTTCAACAGTTTGCACCAGCCAAGCCCTATGGTGGTCCAACCAACAATGCTCCTCCTCGCACCAGTTCCGTGACTTGTTTCAAGTGTGGGGAATCAGGCCACTATATGCGCGAGTGCCCCCAAACCAATCCCAACCAATCTGCTGAAGCTGTTGGCCGTGGCAAGCCGACAGGGAAAGTGTTCTACGCTAAGCCGGCCACCGCTGCACGTGGCCATGTCAACTGTATCTCTGCCGAAGAAGCTCAAGAGGATCCCAACGTTGTTCTCGGTACGCTCCTTGTTAATTGCCACCCGGCATCTGTTCTTTTCAATACAGGAGCATCTCATTCATTTATATCCGAGAGCTATGCTCGTCTGCATAACACCACATTCTGTGAGATGCCCACCTCTATGGTAATTCAAACTCCGTGATCCAAATGGCAAACTTCTAGAGTAAGCCATGGAAATGAAATTCAAGTCGACAGACTTGTTTTTCTCGCATCTTTGATAGCCCTCAAATCTTCGGATATTAATATCATCTTGGGTATGGACTGGATGTCAGCCCATCATGCCAAAATTGATTGCTTCTCTAGGACTGTTCAACTCACCCATCCTTCGGGGAAGATAGTCAATGTCTTGACCCGAATAGCCAAGCGACAGTTATATTCTCTTAACGCCAACCCTTTGCCAGACCTTGAGGACGTTTCGGTAGCCCGTGACTTCCCGGATGTCTTCCTAGAGGAATTGCCAGGTGTTCCACCTGACAGGGATGTTGAGTTCGTAATAGATCTCATTCCAGGAACCGTCCCGATTGCTAGAAGACCCTATAAGATGGCACCACTAGAACTAGCCGAGCTTAAGAAACAACTCGATGAATCCTTGAAAAAGGGTTTCATCCGACCTAGTTCATCTCTATGGGCATGCCCCGTACTCTTCGTCAAGAAGAAGGATGGTACGGACCGGATGGTTGTAGATTATCGACCTGTCAATTTGGTCACAATCAAGAACAAATATCCGCTCCCCAGGATCAACGACCTGTATGATCAGCTCACTAGATCCTCAGTCTTCTCCAAAATGGATTTGAGGTTGGGCTACCATCAAATCAAAATCAGGAACGGGGACATTCCTAAAACGGCCTTTGTTACTCGTTATGGCCAATACGAGTACACCGTCATGTCCTTCGGTTTAACCAATGCTCCGGCCACCTTTTCTCGGTTAATGAACTCAATCTTCATGGAGTATTTGGATAAATTCGTCGTGGTTTACCTCGATGATATACTCATCTACTCCAAGAACGAGGAAGAACATGCCGAACATTTAAGGCTAGTGTTGAAGAAACTTCGAGAGCATCATCTTTATGCCAAATTTTCTAAATGTGAATTTTGGTTGTCAGAAGTGACCTATTTGGGTCATGTAATATCTGGTAAAGGTATTGTTGTTAACCCTGAGCGAGTTCAAGCCGTCCTTAATTGGACTCCACCTGAATCGGTCAAGCAAGTTCGGAGTTTTCTGGGCTTAGCGAGCTATTGCCGCCGCTTTGTCGAAAATTTCTCCAAAGTTGCAAAACCTCTAACTGAACTCCTCAAGAAAGATAAAAAGTTCGAATGGACTCCACAATGTGAGCACAGCTTTCAGGAACTGAAAAGACGCCTGACATCTGCTCCCGTATTGGTACCGCCAGATTTCTCTAAGGACTTTGTTATCTACTGCGACGCCTCGCGACAAGGACTAGGCTGTATTCTCATGCAAGATCGACACGTAATTGCTTACGCTTCATGGCAATTGCACCCACATGAGGAGAATTATCCTACTCATGATCTAGAGCTTGCAGCTGTAGTCTATGCACTTAAAACCTGGCGACATTACCTCCTCGGTAATCGTTGCGAGATATTCACTGATCATCAAAGTCTGAAGTACATCTTCACCCAACCGGATTTGAATCTCAGGCAAAGACGTTGGGTCGAGTTGATCACAGATTTCGACTTAGGAATAACTTACACCCCAGGGAAAGACAACGTCATGGCTGATGCGCTAAGTCGTAAATCTTATTGTAACAACCTGATGTTACAACAAAGTCAACCGCTTCTCCATGAGGAATTTCGGAAGCTTAACCTTCACATTGTTCCTCAAGGATTCCTTTCCACCATGGTGGCGAAACCTACCCTTATGGATCAAATCATCAAAGCACAGAAGGTAGATCCGGGAATTTCCCGCATCAAGAGAAACATCAAGAAAGGAGTTGTGAATTGTTTCTCCATTGATGATCAAGGGGTCGTATACTTCGGGAATCGGCTAGTGGTTCCCAAGGTGCGAAACCTGAGGCGGTTGATCCTTAAGGAAGCTCATGAATCTCCTCTCACTATTCATCCCGGTAGCACTAAGATGTATCAGGACCTACGCCAGAGGTTCTGGTGGACTAGGATGAAGAGAGAAATTGCTCAGTATATTGCTAACTGCGACGTCTGCCGTCGTGTAAAAGCAGAGCATCAACGGCCTGCTGGCACCCTTCAACCCCTAGCTATTCCTGAATGGAAATGGGATAGAATTGGTATGGACTTCATCACCGGTTTTCCCAGGACCAAGAGAGGGAATAATGCTATCTTCGTCGTTGTCGATCGTCTTTCCAAGGTAGCCCATTTCTTACCTGTTCGTGAGAGTATAACCGCTAGTCAATTGGCAGACTTATACATCTCCCGAATAGTGTCTCTCCATGGTGTTCCGTTGGAAATTAACTCGGATCGAGGAAGTCTTTTCACCTCTCGATTTTGGGAAATTTTCCAAAATGCTATGGGAACCCGCCTTTCCTTTAGCACCGCTTTTCACCCTCAATCAAGTGGTCAAGTAGAACGTGTCAACCAGATTCTAGAAGACATGCTTCGAGCTTCTGTTATCTCATTCGGAATGGAGTGGGAGAAATGCCTTCCATTTGCTGAATTTGCTTACAACAACAGCTATCAATCTAGCTTGGGTAAAGCCACTTTTGAAGTTCTCTATGGACGACGGTGTCGAACACCCCTTAATTGGTTAGAAACCGGGGAACGAAAATTCTTTGGCCCGGATATGATCCAGGAAGCAGAAGAGCAAGTTCGCATCGTTCGTGAAAGGTTGAAAACAGCCCAATCTCGTCAAAAGAGTCAATATGACCGAAAACATAAGGCTATGACTTTCGAGGTTGACGAGAAGGCTTACCTTCGGGTTACTCCTCTGAAGGGAACCCATCGTTTCGGTATCAAAGGCAAATTGGCTCCCCGTTACATTGGACCTTTTCGTATTCTCGCTAAACGAGGAGAAGTTGCCTAGCAGTTGGAACTACCTCCGCATCTCTCCAGAGTCCACGATGTCTTCCACGTTTCTCAACTCAGGCGTTGCTTCTCGGATCCTATCCGTGGAGTGGACCACGAAACGCTTGATCTCCAAGATAATCTCACGTATCGAGAGTACCCCATTCGTATCCTCGATCAGGCCGAGCGTACCACTCGACGTCATAATTTCAAGTTTCTCAAAGTTCAATGGTCGCACCATTCTGAGGATGAAGCAACTTGGGAAAGGCAGGATCGTCTTCGACTCGAGTATCCCGCCTTCTTTCCGGAGGAACCCAAATCTCGGGATGAGATTCTTTTGAGTGGGGGTGAGTTGTCACACCCTAGCTAGTTCATGCATTAGAGTGTTGCATCATGTCTATTCTTTCATCAGAAACCTGAAATGGGGATGACAGAACCCCCAGCCCCCTCTGAAACCAACTAGGATTTACTAAAAACTTTTTCAATGAACCTGAAATGCCCTTCTAAAATGCCCATCATTTTTGTCTTGGTTCAGAACCTCTGCCAGAAGTGATGCACATTTTCCTAGGTCATCTTAGGGTCTTTGAATTAAATCATAGATATTTGAATTTGGGCATTTAAAATCATATAAAATATTTCAAATGCTCAAATATCTCCAAGCTAAAATGTTTCATGTTGGAAATAATTTGGTGATTTTAGGAGTTGCCTAAGTATTTTTAATAATTCAACAAAGTTGCAGAGGAATTAAAAAACAGAAAACAGGGAATAACAGAAAACTTACCTGGCGCCCAGCACCCGGCCCACCTGCCGGCCCAGCCCAGCGCCGCGCCAGCGAGCTGCCTGCCGGCCAGGCAGGCAGGCAGGTGCCCGACGGCGGCCGCAGCATGCGCCACGCAGTTGGCCGTCGCCCTGCTTCACCTCCTCGCCTCGTTGCTGGCTGGATGAACTCCACGTCGAGCCGTGAACCCCCAGGACACCTCCATTCTCCCCCAACTCCTCTCCCTCGCTCTCCCACGCCATGGCCGACGCCATCGCCGCCACCCCCTCGCCGTAGCCACGCCCTCCGCCAACCCCACGCCGTGCCGCCGTGTCCAGGAGCTCCGCCACCCTCCTCTCCTTCGAGCAAGCCGAGCCCCGAGCGCTCGCAAGGCCCGAGTCCACCGCATCGACCTCGACCGAACCGCCGTCGCCGGAGATCCCCTTCAACGCCGTCGTCACTCCGGCCCGTCCCCGGCCGCACCAAGTGTTTCGTCGAACTCCCTGCGAGCTTAACCATCTTCCCCTCCCTTCTTTTCTTGCCCCCGAGCCCACCGCCGCGGAGCTCGTCGCCGACGTGCTCTCGGTCACCCTCCGGCCACCACTTGGTGTCCATCGTGCTCACCACGTCCCGTAGCACCTAACCAACTACTCCCCGCACCTCACCGACCCCTCTAGCCTCAAGTTCGCCTTCGGCCGAACTCCGGTGGCCGCCAAAGTCGTCGCCAGCGCCGATTCCGGCCGCCCCGACCGCAACCGACTCCACCAGAAGCTGCGGCATGTTCCCAGCTACCCATAGCCACCCTCCGCGGCTCGTTTGGTTGCCGAAACGGCCAAAACCACTTCCGCCGCCGCGTCGGGCTCGCCGGCGGCTAGACGCCGGTGCAGCCGACGTTGACTTCGACAACGGTGGGCCCTGGTTGACTCCGATGAGTCAATGACAGGTGGGGCCCAGCCCTGTTAACTAAATAGGTTTAGTTTTAATTAAACTTTAACTAAACTTGTATGTTTAATGCAGAACAAGATAAAACACTTTAAAGGGCCATGTATGAGTTTGAAATTTGAATCTTTGGTTCAAATTGGATCAAACCCTTCTAGTCTTAGTTGCATTAGCCCAACACACTCATATTGCCATGTTTCATGCATGCATCATATTGTCGCACATTGTTTGGTGATGGCTGTGTATCGGTGTTCTTTGCGGCAGGTTCTACCTCCGAGGAGTACCGTGATTACCCTAGCGAAGAACCATATCAGTGCATCGAACCATCAGGCAAGCAACCAACCATTTGATCATATCGATACAATCCCATGTTCTCGCTCTTGCTCTCTTTTACTGCATTAAGACAACGCGTTTCAAACTGCTGTGTGCTGCGGTAGTTGAACCCATTTCCTCTGCATGACCTGTCATTGCCACAGTAACTAGATGAAACCCACTAGCATGTGTAGGAATTGATTGAGCCATATGTATGTGTTGTTCCTACCTTGCTATGCCTGCTATGCTTAGAGTCGTGTCAGGTCTGGTTCATCTGGGTGATGGGCTAGAGTGAAATGATCATGTCGGTAATGAGAGTGATGTGGTGAACACGATTTGGTAAAGGTATCGATGATAGGCCATGTAGGAGTACATGGTGGGTTGTTCCATTGAATCCGACCTTAAGCACTGAGATCTGTATGTGTGATTTAAGAATCAGCTACTACCATACATTGGGCCCGAAACCAATGGACCCTCTCAGCTTCTTATTCACCCTAGTTCTCTGTCCAGGAGTTGCAAGTAGTTTCTGGTGTTTGTAGCCTACTGGAGGCCGTGGACAGCGCTGACCGTAGGGGTGGGCTGTGATGCGGTAGGTACGTGGCACGGTGTACCGAATACCCGTTAGGTATCTCGGGAACCCTGTACACATCGTTCGGGCCGTATGGGAAACCTCGGCCGGACTCCCTGCGGATGGAACCTGGATAGGCGATAAACCTGGATTAGAGACTTAGGTGATTAGGTAGGTCGTGGCCGACACCCACGTTGGGCTTCCGCTTGAAGGTTGCCGAGTACATGTCGTGTAAACGACGGTAAGTGGTGAGAGCGTGTATGAAGAAGTACACCCCTGCAGGGTTATCATGATCTATTCGAATAGCCGCGTCCGCGGTAAAGGACTACTTGGTTGCCTATACAGTTCATAGACAAGTAAATGGAAACTACTAAAAGCCTCAAGATAAGTGTGAGTGCCGAGGATGACTCTTCTGTAGGAAGACGGAGGTGGATCCTCGGTAGTGTATTGAAGTGGTGAGTAGTGGACCCGTGTGCGCAAAACCATTTCAAGTTGGAGTCTCGTAGGATAGCCTAGCCAAGAGTCAAAGCTGGCTTGCTGCAATAACTCCTCCAACCCTTATTGATAATGTGCATGTATGTAGGATCTGATGTAAGTCTTGCTGAGTACCTTTGTACTCATGTTGCTATAATTTACATTTTTACAGAAGACGCTGCAACCCCTTCTGATGGGTTCTTCGTAGACGTTGACATCAATGAGTAGGCTAAGGCCCAGGTAGTGATCCTGAGCTTGTACAGGACCACGTAGTATAGCTAGGCTTTCCAAGCCTATTTTATTTTACTAGTTGTCTGTACTCAGACAAGTTACTTCCGCTGCTGGTTTGTATGACTGTATGACTTGAATGCTGGGTCGTGTGACCCGTACTTATGTGTATGTTATGTATGGCTCCCTGAGCCTTAAATAAAGTACTTGTGTCGTAGAGTCATGTTGTGATGCCTTGTTGTATTTGCACATATCGAGCATATTGTGTGTATGATTGAAATGCTTGGTATGTGTGGGATCTGACTATCTAGTTGTTTACTCTTAGTAGCCTCTCTTACCGGGAAATGTCTCCTAGTGTCTCCACTGAGCCATGGTAGCTTGCTACTGCTCCGGAACACTTAGGCTGACCAGCATGTGCCCTTCTTCGTTCCTGTGTCTGTCCCTTCGGGGAAATGTCATGCATTGAGTACCGGAGGCCTGTCAGCCCGCTACAGCCCGGTTTACCGGAGTCCTGCTAGCCCAGTGCTACAGCCCGGACCCACTTGCTGATGACCGACACGTTCGATGCTGGGTCATGGATGCCTGTCCCTGTAAGTCTGTGCCACTTTGGGTTTACGACTAGTCATGTCAGCCCGGGCTCCTTATCATATGGATGCTAGCGACACTATCATATACGTGAGCCAAAAGGCGCAAACGGTCCCGGGGAAAGGTAAGGCGACACCCGTGGGGATACCGTTCGTGAGGCCGCAAAGTGATATGAGGTGTTACAGGCTAGATCGATGTGACATTGAGTCGGGGCCCTGACAGAGAGCTCGAGGGCACGTAGCTGTCGTCGCTTGCCTCTGCAGTCTCGGCGGGCTCGGGAGAGTCACTGGACCACCAGGAATCACCGCTGTCGTTGGAGGAGTTGCTGGTGAGGCCAACGGAAGGCTCGGCGTTGGCCGCTGCGCTGTCCTGGCGACTCCCTTCGGGGCAACACTCCAAGCGGCGGCCTTCCTCGTCGAAGACGTTGAAGAACATCGTGGACACGCTGTCATACATGAAGTGGATGGCGAGGGTGCCTTCCGCATGGCAGTCTCGAGCGACCTCGCCCCAGCCACGAGTCATGAAGATCCTCCCGGAGGAGACGGCTTCATTCTCCGCTCCAGTCATCGGGGCATCGCAGTCAGCGTGCTGCAGCCAAAGCTCAAGGGGGCCCCTCGGCGGCATCTCGATGGAGAAGAACTGCGCGAAGCGGATCCAAGTGCACGGAGGCATCGCCGCCCACATCACGAGTTCGCGCGAGGAGTCCGTGGAGTGGACTCCTGGGGCGATGGCATGCATCACCGCGGGGCGGTGGCCATAGCCCTGGCGCAGGCGACGACGCTCGTCGCCCCTCCCTCCGAAGCCCTCAGCTTGGGCGTACAAAGGCAGCAGGTACCCGGGAGGTGGCCGCTTGTACCATGGGCGCGACACTTCAAGCCTCACGACTATGCCACGACGATGGGACAGCCTCTTCTTCGACGGAAGTGGCTCAGGCTCGTCAAGGGGAGTCTTTCCCTTCTCCACGGCCGAGAACCTCTGTATCGGCACCATGATCGATGCAGCAAGCGATGAAGCGAGGAAGAAGAAGGAGCGGGAGAACCGAAGGAGAAGATGGGTGACAAGGGGCTCCACGCCCCTCTTCCCATCTATAGCCAAGGGGAGGCCAACCGCCGGCCTCCACGATCTAAGGTAATAATGATCTTTTTCTACATGCAGCAAGGACTTGTCAAGTCGAGCAGTTGCCGAGGCAGCATGGGGAAGTGGAGATGTCCATGTCCAATCAATCGCCACGCGCCAACTGTGGCCGTGGGCTGTTGGTGCCCGCAGCGCTCCACACTTGCCCTTTGGCTTTGCCTCGAAGCTATGTCCGAGCGTGCCTTTGGCCCGGGGGCTACTGTTGGCGTCCCGGGAACGGGGGTCCCCAAACATGCCTGCCTGCGGCCCGCGGCGTGGCTCCACCAATGGCCCTGTACGGCCCATCTTCACCAGCAAACACTCAAGACCCTCGCGAGGGGCCAAGCCTCGCGAGGAAGATGATGCAAGACCTCCTCAGGCGCGGCCTCACAAGGCCGGCTCGTGAGGGGCAGAGAGATCAAGGCAAGGGAGACCTCGTGAGGTTTCTGTGACGCAAGCCATGACGACTGGAGCCAGGCGGGCGCCAGGCGGGCACTAGCGCACGTAGTGTCCTCGTTTCCTCTTTGGTGCTAAAGGGGCAAGCGTAGGCGAGGAGTCCCGAGGCATCAGACAAAGGTTTCCATATCAGTGCAACGAGACCTAAACCAGCAGGACGACGTGATGGAGGTCACCGTGGAGCCCAAGATAGCGTCACCACCAGAGCCGTTGGCAGGCGAAGACAACCTTTAGTCAGGATAACTTGTACTAGTTGTCTCCCTTTGAATTTGGCCGTTGTGGGATCCCTTCCCGCTCAATATTTGGGGAGAGGACCAGGGCCTCTATAAATAGGACTAGCCACCATAGAAGAGGGGGGTCAGCTCATCTAGAGACATATCAAAGAGACCATCCTCAACCACTCAAGCTCACCAAGCACAGGAAAACCTCTCCTCAGGAGGCTGTTCTTCCCTTGTAACTGTTCATCCTCAGCCTAAGAGTCAATCCATGACACCACACTGGAGTAGGGTATTACGCCACATCAGTGGCCCGAACCAGTATAAACTCTTGTGTCTCTTGTTCTTTGGGTTTGTCAAGCTAGGCCATGAGATCAAGATGCGTGCGAGCTAGAAGAGGGAGAGATCTTCGTGTGCACCCCAGTGTTCGAACATCAATGGTTTTGCCGGAACCCGAAATCCGACAGAGATGATGGCGACGATCTGGAGACCAAGGGGGCGGTGGAGCTGGGAAGGCGCGGTTGAGTGTTTGAAGAAATTTCCAACTTTCAACCTGCGATATATATATATATATGCAGTAACTGTCGGTGTGACCGAGTGGAATGAGTCGGTGGCACCGAGATGCAAAATTGCTAGCAGTTACTGCAACTCGGTGTGACCGAATTGTTCAAATCGGTTGCACCAAGCTGAAAACCTAGATCAACTTAATGAATTTGGTGAGACCGAGTGGGAGTGGGTTGGTATGACTGATCGACTTAAGAGGTTTTGGAAGTTTAAGCCCATGACGGATCGCTGGCTCCGACACTGGTATAGCGAGGTGCTATACAAACAGTTTTTAACCTCTTTCCGTGAGAACATTTGGAACCTTCTTCTAGTGAGTGACTGCGATAAGGGGGTCCTTCCCACATGACCCAGAAACCATCGGGGATAGGGAGCCTTGATGCATATAGTTGTCCCTATATAACCGTTTCCAATATCTGAAATATCCCAAACGCTTCATCCTTGCTACTCATTTGTGCTTGCATTACCATCGCAGTCAAAGTTTTGTGGTTTTACCTAAGACAAGGCAGATTCCAAGTGCGGGAGTTTTCCAGGCACGTTCCAAACTAGCTCTACGTTTACGATGCCTGGCACATCACAAACAGTTCATGATTATAAACCATGTATGATAGGTAGACAATCACACACATTTAGTTTTCCCGCATCGTATGTGATAGTGTCTAACATCACACATGCTTTGCAAACGGCAACTGTGTGCATTGTAACACACATTTCCTCTCTGTGAACCGCCTCGGATTATGGTGTATATCGCACACGCTGTGCTTTATTGACCGTGTGCACCGTAATGACTTGCACACCGTAATTTTGTCGGCGTCCTGGGACCGGGGGTGCCTAGACTTGCCTTCCTGTGGCCCATGGCGTGGCTCCACTAGCGGCCTTGTACGGCCCAGTTCGGTAGCAACAACACAAGACCGTCGCGAGGAGCCAAGCCTCATGAGGCGGACGACACCAAGACCTTCCTGGGGGCCGCCACGCTAGGCTGGCTCCCGAGGAGCGGAGATATCAAGGCAAGGTGCCCTCGCGAGGTTCACATGACGTGAGCCATGACGACCAAGGCCAGGCGGGCGCCAGCGAGCGTAGTGTACCAGTTTCCTCTTTGGTGCTAAGGAGGCAAGCGCAGGCGCGGGGTGACGAGGCATCAGGCAAAGGTTTCCATATCGGTGCAATAAGACCGAGACCACCAGGACGGAGGGACGGAGGTCATCGCGGAGCCCACATGGCAGTGTCACTACCAGAGCCTTTTGTAGGCGAAGACTACTTTTGTCAGGATAGCTTGTACTAGTTGTCCCCGTTCGAATTTGGCCATTGTGGGATCCCTTCCCTCCTACATTTGGGAAGAGGACCAAGGCCACTATAAATAGGGCTTAGCCACCACCATAGGAAAAGAGGATCATTCGAACCATCCCCACACCCACCAGCTCATCGAGCTCAAGAACACCTCACCTCCTCAGGCTGTTCGTCCACCGTACTAGCTAATCCTTAGCCCCTCAAGGCAATCCACCACAAAGCTGGAGTAGAGTATTACACAGCATGGTGGCTCGAACTAGGATAAATCTCGGTGTCTCTTGTTCTTTGGGTTCGTCGAGCTAGGCCGTGGGATCGTTAGCGAGCGAGCTAGGGAGAGAGTGTCCTTCCTTTGCACCCCAGTGTTTGAACCTCTCACGAGTCTGCGGATCCCTGAATCTGACATTTGGCGCGCCAGGTAGGGGTGCGTCGAAGCTTCGCCTCTTCGTCCGCTCCCCCGTTCCACCCTCAAGGCGAGCACCGCCCCTCCATACGGGCCGACAGGCATGCGCGGAGGCGCTGTGGGGCTCCGGGTCTTCACCCCCGACTTACGACAGGTACGGTGGTTGCGCAAGTTCAAGCCGGAGATGCCACCCCGCTACGATGATGAAGCAGACCCGACAAGCTTCCTCCGGGGGTAGGAGGAGGCCATCTGGGCGGAAGGCAAAGATGACAAGGTCTTGGCTAATTGGTTCCCCATGGACCTCATGGGCGTACCGCGTGCCTGTCTTCTTAGTCTGTCGGAGTCTTCTGTGGCCTCCTGGGAGGAGCTGCGAAGCTTCTTCATCGCGCACTTTGCGGCACCGCTGCCCCACACTGTCGCAGCCCTCCTCGGCGGGTCTCAGGCGCCACCCTTAGACCGCCACATCAAGCAATTCTTTCGCCAAGCCGGTGTCCCATGCGCGCGATAGGGAGCTCCTCCGGGGTGGGCGACACCTGAGGCCGACCTCACCTTCGACTCGAGAGACCATCCAGTGACCACCCCGGGTGCAGGTGCGCTCCCAATGCTCTTCACCCCACCATCTGTAATGTGGAGGTAACCAAGACCCTCATCGACGGCGGGGCCAGGGTCAATGTGCTCTCCGTGGAAGCTTTTGGCTTACTCCACATGTCACATGGCCGGCTCTGCCCCAGTAAGCCGTTCTCCGGGGTCGTCGATGGATCCACCAGCCCCCTGGGACAGATCCGCCTCCCCGTCACCTTCGGTACCCACGACAACTACCGCATCGAGCTCATCGACTTCTACATCGCCCGTATAGGCCTCCCATACAACACCATCCTCGGGTACCCGGCCTTAGCCAAGTTCATGGTAGCGACCCACCCCGCCTACAACATCATGAAGATGCCAGGGAGCAGCGGCGTCCTCACTGTGGCCGGGGACACCAAGGAAGCACTGGCGGCTCTCAAGCTCGCCTTCAAGGTCACGACTACCGCGTGGCCGAAGGCGGGAGAGGTCCCCGAGGCCTGCACTAGTGAAGAAGAAGTAGTTGTTCTCTCAAGACCGGGGCGAGACGAAATAGGGGTTGGACGACCAAGATGGGGCGTCAGGAGCCACCTTCACCATAGGTGCCAACCTCGCCCCGGACCAAGAAAATGCGCTGGTCGATTTCCTGTGCTCGAACAAGCCGGTGTTCACGTGGGAGCCCAAGGACCTGGCCGGAGTCCCAAGGGGGTGATTGAGCATCACCTCAATGTATGCCCCAATGTACGCCCAGTGAAGCAAAAGGCACGGCGACAGTCCACAGAGAAGCAGTCGTTCATTGTCCAAGAAACCCGCAGGCTGTAGGACGCTGGTGTCATTCAGGAGGTGCGATACCCTGAATGGCTGGCGAACCCAGTCGTGGTACCTAAAAAAGGCGGGAAGTAACGCATGTGCGTCGACTTCACCAACCTCAACAAGGCATGTCCCCTACACCCCTTCCCGCTGCCGCGCATCGACCAGATCATTGAATCCATTATAGAATGCGACCTGCTATGCTTGTTGGACGCATTCTCAGGGTATCACCAAATCAAGATGGCAGTGCAAGATGTCAAAAAGATGGCCTTCCTGACCCCATGAGGGGTGTAGTGCTACACCTGCATGCCCTTTGGGTTGCGCAACGCTGGGGCGACCTTCCAGTGGCTCATGCACATTGCCCTGGGCCAAGCAGCTCGTGAGAAATGTTGAGTCCTACGTCGACGACATAGTGGTGAAATCTCGGGAGGCAAGGACCCTCATTCAGGACTTGGTGGAGACATTCGCTAGCCTTTGCAGGGTGGACTTGCGCCTCAACCCGGAGAAATGCGCGTTCGGCGTCCCCTCCGGCAAGTTGTTGGGCTTTCTGGTATCACACAGGGGGATTGTGGCAAACCCAGAGAAGGTCAAGACGATATAAAGGATGAGTCCGCCACAGACTCTTAAGGAAATGCAAAAGCTGGCGGGCTGTGTGATCTCGCTGGGGCACTTCATCTCCAAGCTGGGGGAGCGCGCCCTCCCATTCTTTAAGTTGATGAAGAAGAAGGGGTCGTTCGAGTGGACTCTAGAGGCCGATGTTGCATTCCAAGATCTCAAGAGATACCTCACCAGCCCGCCGGTAATGGTGGCGCCGCACCCACTGGAGCCCCTGGTGCTCTACCTGGCTGCCACGCCGCACTCGGCTACCGCGGCCCTGGTCGCCGTCAGGAAGGAGTGAGGGAGTCCTGGATTAGGGAGTCCTCGGACAGCCGGACTATATACTTTGGCAGGACTGTTGTACTATGAAGATACAAGACTGAAGACTTCGTCCCGTGTCCGGGTGGGACTCTCCTCTGCGTGGAAGGCATGCTTGGGAATTCGGATATGTAGTTCTCCTCCCTTGGAAATGACTCAGTGTAACCCTAGCCCCCTCCGGTGTCTATATAAACCGGAGGGTTTAGTCCGTAGGACAACAACAATCATAATCATAGGGTAGCTTCTAGGGTTTAGCCTCTACGATCTCGTGGTAGATCAACTCTTGTAATACTCATATCACCTAGATCAATGAAGCAGGAAGTAGGGTATTACCTCAATCGTGAGGGCCCGAACCTGGATAAACATTGTGTCCCCCGCCTCCTCTTACCATCAGCCTTAGACGCCCAGTTCGGGACCCCCGGCCCAAGATCCACCGGTTTTGACACCGACATTGGTGCTTTCATTGAGAGTTCCACTATGCCATCATGATAAAGGCTTGATGGCTTCTTCGATCATCGGCAACGATGCGGTTCAGGGTGAGGTTTTTCTTCCCAGACAGATCTTCGTATTCGGCGGCTTCGTACTGCGGGCCAACTCACTTGGCCATCTGGAGTAGATCGAGAGCTACGCCCATGGCCATCAGGTCAGGTTTGGAAGCTTGAACTATACTGCCGACATCCGCGGAGACTTGATCTTCGACAGATCCGAGCCCGTGTCAGGTGCGCCGCACATTTACGACGAGCATGACTTAGCTCTACCGTCGTACGGTGTTCGGGAGATCACACCTGTGGCAACTCCGGCCCTCAATCCGGAGCAGATCGTGTCATCCGAGGACGGGTGATTGGACCACGCCACGTAAGCCGCACACCCAGCGGTGATAGAGCCAAATACTGACTTCACCTCCTATGAGATCTGTGTTACCGGATCCTTGGATTCGTCCCCGGCCACAGGCTCCGAGCCGCCTGCGTCCGTGCCTATCCAATCTGATTGGGCACCGATCATGGAGTTCACCTCCGCAGATATTTTTCAGCACTCGCCCCAGGGCGATGTGCTAGATTCATTGAGGTCTCTCTCCTTGTCAGGAGACCCTCGGCCGAACTATGTCCGGCTCGAGTGGGAAGCGGACGACGAAGGAATTCGATCCCCACCCACCACCCACTTAATAGCCACTGTCGGCGACTTAACCGACATGCTTGATCTCGACTCCGAAGACATCGACGGTATGGACGACGATGCAGGAGAGAAACATGAACTACCGCCCACAGGGCGCTGGACAGCCATAGAAAACAACGATGAGGAACGGGAGGATGCAGCGACGGCTAGTCCCCTCGAGAAGCAACCAAAGCGATGACATAGGCGCCGCTCCAAAGCCCGCCTCTGCAAAAACGACGATAACGGCGCAAGAAAGAATAATACCCAAGTCAACTCCAAAGGAAACGACGACCACACGGACCCAGCGATGGAGCTGGATGAGCAAGCGGACGGCGAACATAGTACAGAGCCGTTGTCCGATCACGGAGAAGTCGAGGGTAAAACTCATCAACCTGTCTTAGCGGAGGAGAACAGCCCGGACGATGATGTACACATCATCCCGGAAAGGCACTTGGAACAAGAGAACATCCATAGAACGCTTATCGCCACTGCGACGAGCCTGCAGAAACAGAAGCAAAGTCTTAAGGCCGCGCAGAATACGCTCAACAGCAGATGGAACAAAGTGCTTGACACTGAAGAAAAGTATGGCGGCAGTCGCCACACAAAGAGCTATCCAAAACGCAAGCTTCTTCCTGAATTCAACGATGAGGCTTTAGAGCCCATATAGCCGATAAATAAAACGGCTAATCAGCCGGATCGACCACCCCAAGGCCACGACAGGGCGGCTAATGACGTCGCACACAAGTCAGCACACGATCTACGTGAAGACCCCCACAAAAAAGCCGGTATGACCAGGTCCATCTACAGATCTAGGAAGCGCGCTCCGGCACAGAATCATGGCCGCCCAAATAACTATACTGACCGACTAACAGCTCGGAATCAAAACCAAACGCTACAACCATCTGAATAATGCCATGACAAATCAAAATACAGGGGTGCCGCGCACCCCCTATGCTTCACCAATGAGGTGCTGGACCATGAATTTCCAGAGGGATTTAAACTCGTGAACATAGAGGCATACGACGGAACAACAGACCCTGGGGTCTGGATTGAGGACTTTATCCTTCACACCCCCATGGCTCGTGGAGATGATCTCCATGCCATCAAATACCTACCCCTCAAGTTGAAAGGACCAGCTCGGCACTGGCTGAAAACCCTCCCCGAAAACTCAATTGGAAGCTGGGAAGAGCTTTAGGATGCTTTTTGGGCCAACTTTCAAGGGACCTACGTCCGACCTCCGGACGCAGACGATTTAAGTCACATAATTCAACAGCCCGGAGAGTCAGCCCGAAAGCGTTGGAACATATTTCTCACAAAGAAGAATCAAATCATCGACTGCCCGGATGCCGAAGCCTTAGCAGCTTTCAAGCACGGTGTCTGGGATGAATGGCTCGCCATACACCCCGGCCAGGAAAAACCGAGGACAATGACAGCCCTAACAAGCCTTATGACCCGCTTTTGCGTGGGCAAAGACACTTGGCTAGCCCGTAGCGGCACCAGCAACCCAGGCACATCCGAAGTCAGGGATGGCAATGGGAAATTGCGACGCAGTAAAAGCAAGCATCGAAGCAACGAAGACAGCCCAGACAACACGGTGGTAAACGCCGGATTGAGGGGCTCTCGACCCGGTCAACAGAAAAAGCCTTTTAAATGCAGCAGAGATGGACCGTCCAGCCTAAACAATATTCTAGACAGATGATGTCAGATTCACGGCACCTCCAACAAACCGGCAAACCACACAAACAAAGATTGATGGGGCTTCAAGCAAGCCGGCAAGCTAAACGCCGAACACAAGGGGAGGGAGACACCAAGCGAAGACGAGGAGGATCCTCGCCGGCCTAACAATGGGGGACAGAAAAAATTCCCACCAGAGGTCAAAACAGTGAACATGATTTACGCAAACTCACACGCCAAAGAGGAGGCACCAGCGCACACCCCGAGACGTATACGCCGTGCAGCCCATCACCCCCAAGTTCAACCCTTGGTTGGCCTGTCCGATCACTTTTGACCGCAAGGATCACCCGACTAGTATCCGGCACGGAGGATCGGCTGCCTTGGTGCTAGACCCAATAATTAACGGATACCATCTCACCCGAGTCCTTATGGACGACGACAGTACTCTTAATCTGATATATCAGGACACCGTCCGCAAAATGGGGATACACCCGACAAGAACCAGCCAAAGCAATACTACCTTTAAAGTACTAATACCAGGCCTAGAGGCCCACTGTACGGGCTCTCTTGTACTAGAGGCTGTATTCGGTTCTTCTGACAACTTCCAAAGCGAAGAATTAACCTTCGACATCGCTCCATTCCGAAACGGCCATCACAGACTACTCGGAAGAATGGCCTTTGCTCGTTTTAATGCAGTTCCGCATTACGCTTATCTTAAGCTTAAGATGCCCGGTCCACATGGCATCATCATAGTTAGCGGAAATACAGAGCGTTCCTCACGTAGGGAGGAATATGTGGCGGCTGTAGCAGTCAACCACTGAACGGCCTCTCCAACCAGAAGAAATGATCGGTCGTCAAGACCGCGGACACGGTTAGACGATTCCGGTGCACCACTAGCTGTAACAGCTCAGATAAACCTGAGATTGGGTCGATGGATATACCCCCATAGGTGGTGCTAGGGGCTTCCCGCATGTAAAAAGGGCTACAGTCCGGCCTGACCCTTTTTAGATCGCATTTTAATGGTTCATTAAGAATAACCAATTTTTCACACGAAGACTTTCACCTACGTTTTTCTCTTTTACAGATGATCATCTTACTACACCCTTGCAGAATATGGCACAACGGAGACACAGGCGCAGACGTGCAGCAGGGGCCCGCTCAAAGGCTTCTTTTTATATTAAGACCCTGTGTAAACCTTTTTTACTATCTCTTGTTGCTTCACTCCATCCGGATACCCAACACAACTGAAAGGGATGCTGGCGTTATTGACATTTCATCACGTCAGACTAATGCAAGTACCTGGAAATTAAGGGCTCATAATCGAGGGTGTTTCTCAGCCCAGTATATGATGCAAAGTCCGAACACATTAGGGAGTGTTCGGCGTCGCGAGTTTGGCCTTATATGCATCAGCTCTGAATCATGTCTTTGGTCAATAGTTGGGTTTGCCCGGCTCCCGTGTTTTGCTACCTTGCGTTCCGCTCTATCGGATATGGTGGCACCGGGAGAACTACTGCGATTGTGCCCTGGTTCATCTGGACGAGCACCTCAGTAGAGAAAGCCAAAAACTGACTGTCATGATAAAGCGCGAGACTAGTTAACCACTTGATGACTCAGCGGAATCTTCGCGATTTCTCCGCATTAACGAAGGACCGGTTTTTCGGTCATGTACGTACGCGCACCGTGTTCGGATGAGCGTAGAAGTACCAGGGGCTATATAGTAGCCCCACCGTCAAACTCCTATGGCTAAGTGAAAGTGTTGAAGCTATATAATCTGATTGCCTTGTTCGCTGTGCTATCACCTCCTTAATGGACCAAGACGCTGGGTCAGGTGTGAACACGCACTTTTCCGAACAGCCCCACATTATATGCGTGGGGGCTGAAGCCGGCGACTGCAAACTTTCAGGTTATATGCACACATAAACAGCCGCACAGGAGGCATCATAATACTTTTAGTCAAAAGTATAAACACATCCTTTATAATCTAAATAGCATTGTTTTTACAATTGGGATTCATGACACTCGAACATGATACTCTTCGAGCACTGAGCCTCTATTACACGAGCACCTTCCAGGGCTTCTTCAAAATAGTGCTCAGCCGAGACCTGGCCCATGGCCGGATCCCGGGTCGCAATAACGGTGGTATCCATCTCTTCCTAGTATGTCTTAACACGAGCAAGAGCCATCCGCGCACCCTCTATACACGCCGACCTCTTTACAACATCGATATGCGGCACAGCACCAAGGAATCGTTGCACTAAACCAAAATAACTATTTGTCCTCCGCCCCTTCGGCTAAAGATCATCCACGACAGACCTCATGGCAAGTCCGGACAACCTATGGAGATCGGCCCACTCGTCCATTTGTTCATTCAACAGCAGCAGATGCGTTGGAGCGCTGAACTGCGACCAGAACAACCTCTCCACTTCATGATCTTTTTGATCTTTGAAAAACTCAGTCGCATCAGCAGCACTCATTGCCAAGTCTGAATACACGTCTACAGCACTCCATAATTGATCCAGAGGGGCATATTTCGGATCTCCGAACTTCAACCGCAACAAAAAGGGCTTCCCAGCCGCGATATCTCCGGCTTGACGGAGCTCCACCTTTGCCGCTCTGATTTCAGAACGGGTTTCCTTGGCTGCTTCCATTGCTTTCTTCAGGTCAGTCGCTTTCGCTTGGCTTTCTTTTCAAGAAGCTCATATCAGCCGGTGGCATCTTTCAGCTCAACAGCCATCTTGGCTATTTTATGCTCTAGCGACGAGCAGCCTGTTCGGCTCTTAAGTCTTCGGCCGCCTTTAGGGTGGCCGCATCACTTCTCCTTGCTTGTTCCTTGGCTCGGGCAAGTTCCAGCCGAAGGTTCTCCACGACCGCAGCTCCATCTGCAATCACAGCATATTATAGATACTAGCATCATGCTCCTCTTAATGTTTGTTGACCACCCGAAAATACATACCCTATGGCTCGTCAAGCCGCTTGTTCACAACCGCGATGTCGACATCTACCGCGTCAAGTTGTCGCCTCAGTCCGGCAAACTCAGCAGTCTGGCCAGCCACCGGACCCTCAGCCGCCTGCACATGAAAGCAGTACGATCATTACCTAGGACTATGACCCTCTGTTTGCTGCCTCTGGATAGCAACCAGAGTCTCAGGGGCTACTATCTATATAGAGCACACCTAGCGTGTGTGGTATCGTCAAAAAAATTTATATATTACTTTGCGTACCTCAAAGCCTCTTAGCAGGCGCTGAAAAGCCTCATGTAACCCACTTTTTGCGGATGAAATCCTCTCAGCCACCGTACCCATTAAAGTATGATGCGCCTCTGAGATAGCCGCTTGCTCCAAAAGACCCATTAGTGCGTCCAGTTGTGCATCTTGGCTAGCACAGGATCTGGTGAGCCTTCAGGAAGTGGGGCCGAGAGCGGTTTTTTCAGAATGATGTTGTGACAAATTAAAAGCCAACATGTTCGGCCGCAGAATTACTTACGTGGGTATCTGGATGGTTGCAGTTGAGACCCGCATCCTTAGTGGTGTCCGGACACTTTATTCGTGATCCGAAGAACAATTCGTACATCTCTTTGAGTGTCACACCGAAGAATTGCTGAATAGTTCGCGGTCCTTCCAGGTTGAACTCCCAGATACAGAGAGGTCGACGTTGGCATGGCAGGACCCGACGAACTAGCATAACTTGCATTACCTTGACAAGACTGACATCCCTCTTGAGGAGATCTCGGATGCAACTTTGCAATGTCAGCACGTCATTAACTGGCCCCCAGTCCAGCCCCTTGTTGACCCATGACGCCAGTTGCGGCGGGGGGCCCGAGCGGAAGGCGGGGGCAGCAGCCCACTTTTTACTTCGGGGAGCTGTGATGTAAAACCACTCCCGCTGCCATAAGTCGGACACCTCCGGGAAGGAGCCCTTAGGCCATAGAGCATCGGCGCCTTTGGTTATTATGGCACCTCCGCATTCTGTGTGTCGCCCGTTGATCGTCTTCAGCTTCACATTGAAGGTCTTGAGCCATAAGCCGAAGTGTGGGGTGATGCGGAGGAAGGCCTCGCACACGATGATAAACGACGAGATTTGAAGGATGGAATTTGGAGCTAGATCATGGAAGTCGAGCCCGTAATAGAACATAAGCCCTTTTACAAAGGGATCAAGACTAAAGCCTAGCCCTCGGAGGAAGTGGGAAACAAATACGACACTCTCATTGGGTTTGGGAGTGGGGATGACCTGCCCTTTAGCAGGCAGCTTGTGCGAGATTTCGGCGATCAGATACCTGGCTTCCCTTAGCTTCTTGATGTCTGTCATATGTGGGGCTCCGGCTAACCCTCAAGGTTCGAACACTGGGGTGCGCGTGAAGTCTTTCCCTCCTACCGATCTACACTCTAGCTCGCTAAGATCTTGCGGACGAACTCGACGAACTCACAACACAGAAAGACACGGGGTTTATACTGGTTCGGGCCACTGTTGTGGTGTAATACCCTACTCCAGTGTGGTGGTGGATTGCCACTTGGCCTGATGATGAACAGTACAAGGCGGAGAACAACCTCCTGAGGTTGAGGTGTTCTTGTGCTTTCAGACTTGTGTGTCTCTCTAGGTCTGATGATGTCCCCTCCCTACCATGGTGGCTAGACCTATTTATAGAGCCCCTGGTCCTCTTCCCAAATATTGAGAGAGAAGGGAGCCAACAATGGCGGGCTAATTCGAAGGGGGACAGCTAGTACAAGCTATCCTCACAAAAGCGGTCTTCGCCTGCACAAAGCTCTGGTGGTGACGCTGTTCGGGCTCCACGATGATGTCACATCCCTGGTCCTGTTATGCACTAGGCTAGACCTCATGTGAGCATCATGTTTTAATCCAAATGAAATTTGAATTGAGGAATTTTCAAAGCCTCAGAAACCTTCTAAAAATGATCAACATTAAAATCTCCTCAAAGAAGTCCAAGAAAATGTTCCTCTTAGTCTCTGAAAATATTGCAAACAGGTAAAACTCAAAACAATATTTTTGGTATCTCAGAGTTAATTATTTTGGGCCTCTGAATTAAATAAATAGCTATTTGCATTGGATATATATTTGATATATAAATAATATATGTCCAATAATTACTGGAACATTTTATGTGGTTTGGTATATTTTAACTCTAGGCACATAACTATTTTCAGGATTTTATAAAATGGTTTAGTATTTTACTAAACTAAAACAACACAGAACAAAATAGATAAATAAAAACAGAAATAGAAAGCAGAGAGAGAGAACTTACCTCAGCTTACCTGGCAGCCCACCCGCAGCACAACACCGTGCAGCCCAGCAGCGGCCCAGCCCACCGCCGCTTCTCCCCCTGTCGTCTTCCTCCCCCTCGCCCCGAAGCTGCTCGGTGGCGCGCGCGGCCACGCGCCCCGGCCACCTCCTCCCTCCCAGCCTGCCTGGCTCCTCCCCGACGCCCGGTGACGCCACGCACCCCCCTGGAACCCCCTCGACCTCTCCCATCGCCCCTCCCCTTCTCCGTCCCTCTCGCACACAACCGGCCAAGCGCCACCGTCGCTGACCCTCGCTGCCCTCGCGGCCACCGCCACCCCCTCTCCTCCCCGACGCGCTCCCGAGCTCCGCAGTGCCTCCCTCGACCTCCTCGACGTCTCACGCGACCAGAAGGGCCCCGAGCAGCCGCCATCGTCATCATCTCCAAGCTTCGGCCCCGGCGCCCTTCTCCGTCGATTCGGCCACTCCGGCGCGCCCCCGAGCCCCCTAACCCTCCCTGCAGCTCCGCGGTGAGCCTCTGACCCGATTCCCCCTCTCCCCGTGCCCTACCTCCCTCTCTAGCCGCCGTTCACAACGAGCCGAGAACTCCACGCCGCCGGCAATGTTGCCGCCGTCACTGCAGCCAGTAAGGCTCGAAACCGAGCACGGCACCGTGCTCCTAGCATCTTCAGGAGCTCGGTGAGCCCCTTAGCCATCCCTCCCGTCCTCTGTGGCCTCGCCCCGCTCGAACCCGAAGCTCCGGCCGCCGCACTTGCCATCGCCGTCGTCGGCTCCGGCCACCGCTGGACGCGCCACGTCGCGGACGTTCTAATGAGCCAAACCGCGCGCCAAACCATCGCCCCTAGCTCAAATCCGAGCCGCGCCGCCGTGCGGAATGGTCACCGCCGGCGATACTCCGGCGACTGCCGACGTGGCACGCTTAATTAGTGTTAATGACCCAACTAATTAAACCCACAGCCTCTGACAGTGGGCCCCACCCCTGGTCAAACCCCAGTCAGCGCTGGGTTTGACCGGGATTAGCTCCTGTGTCACTGACGTGTGGCCCCCACACGTCAGGTTTGACCTGGGGCGCCCAGTTGACCTGCTGACGTCATCATGACGTCAGGATGACGCAGTAATGCTTTCTGGATTTATTTATATTCAGGAAATTCCAGAAAATGCCTAAAACTTCTAAAATTCATAGAAATTCAACCGTAGCTCCAAATTAAATAATTTATATATGAAAAATTATCTGAAAAATTCAAGGAATCCATCTGTACAATTTTCATGCATATTAGAACAACTTATAGATGCTTTTTAGCACAAATCATATAAAGGGCATTTAAATAATCACATATGGAGTTTGAATTTGAATCTTGTATTCAAACCAACTTCATTTAATCTGTTGCTAGTTGCATTAGCTCAAAACACATTCATATGGCCATGTCATGAGCATGCATCATATTGTGCATTGCATTGATTGTATTTCTTCTTTGTTGCCGGTATCTGTTCCCTCCCGGTAGACGATGTTCCGACGTTGTGATCGTTGACACTGATGAAGACTCAATGTTATCTTCAGAAGTGCCAGGCAAGCAAAACCCCCTTGTTCATTCCGATACAATCCTACTCTCTCGCTCCTGCTCTCTTTTACTGCATTAGGACAACATCGATTCATCTGTTACTTGCTGCGGTAGCTGAACCCCTTTATCCTTTGCATGACCTGTCATTGCCACAGTAAATAGATGAAACCCACTAGCATGAGTAGGAGTTGTTTGAGCCCTGTTGTGCCTACTCATTCATGCTTGCTTGTCATGCCTGCTACTGCTTAGAGTTGAGTCAGGTCTGATTCATCGGGGATGAATCAGAGGCGTGTGAACATGTCCTACTGTGTGTGAGCTAAGTGTGTGAACATGTTTTGGTAAAGGTAGCGGTGAGAGGCCATGTAGGAGTACATGGTGGGTTGTCTCATTGCAGCCGTCCTCAGGAACTGAGTTCTGTGTTTGTGATCCATGATTCAGCTACTACCATACATTGGGCCCTGAAATATGACCCCGCTCGACTTCTTATTCACCCTAGTCCTCTGTCCAGGAGTTGCAAGTAGTTTCTGGTGTTTGTAGCTTACTGGAGGCCGTGGACAGCGCTGACCGTAGGGGTGGGCTGTGATGCGGTAGTTACGTGGCACGGTGTACCGGATGCCCGTTTGGTATCTCGGGAACCCTGTTCACATCGTTTGGGGCTATGAGAGAAACTCCGGCCGGATCTCCTCATGGATGGAACCCGAATAGGCGATAAACCTGGACCAGAGACTTAGGTGTTTAGGTAGGTCGTGGTCTACACCCACGTCGGCTTTCGCTTGAAGTCTGCCGAGCACATGTCGTGTGCAGACGCTAAGTGGTGGAAACATGTATGAAGAAGTACACCCCTGCAGGGTTAACATCATCTATTCGAATAGCCGTGTCCACGGTAAAGGACTTCTGGGTTACTTATATCAGTTCATAGACAAGTGAAAGTGGATACTCTAAAATACGCAAGATAAGCGTGAGTGCTATGGATGGCGCTCTCGTAGGGAGACGGGAGTTGATTCATAGTGGTGTATTGATATGGTGAATATGTGGACTCGTGTGCGCCACCTCAAAAGAGTTACATTGCAGTCATAGTTCGGGATAGCCACCGAGTCAAAGCTGGCTTGCTGCAGTTAGACCCCACCATCCCCTTTGTTGATAATGATGCATATGTAGTTAGTTCTGATGTAAGTCTTGCTGGGTACATTTGTACTCACGTTTGCCTATTTTATGTTTTTGCAGAGAGACTTCGGTCTCACTAGTAGTTTCGCGTGGACTTCGACGTTTAGCTTGTTACCTCAGCTACGATCTTGTGCGCCGGCAGGATCTGGTAGATAGTCAGGCTTCTCAGCCTTTTTCAGTTATAGATGTCTGTACCCAGACATGATAGCTTCCGCTTGTGCTTTGATTTGTATGCTCTGATTGTTGGGTCATGAGACCCATGTTTGTAATATCTCGCTCCTCGGAGCCTATTGAATAAATACTTGAGTCGTAGAGTCATGTTGTGATGCCATGTTGTGTTTGCACATATCGAGCATATTGTGTGTATGTTATTGAAATGCTTGGTATGTGTGGGATCTGACTATCTAGTTGTTTATTCTTAGTAGCCTCTCTTACCGGGAAACGTCTCCTAGTGCTTCCACCGATGCCATGGTAGCTTGCTACTGCTCCGGAACACTTAGGCTGGCCGGCATGTGTCCTTCTTCGTTCCTGTGTCTGTCCCTTCGGGGAAATGTCACGCGATGAATACCAGAGTCCTGTTAGCCCGCTACAGCCCGGTTCACCGGAGTCCTGCTAGCCCAGTGCTACAGCCTGGATTCACTCGCTGATGACTGACACGTTCGATGCTGGGTCATGGATGCCTGTCCCTGTAAGTTAGTGCCACTTTGGGTTCACGACTAGCCATGTCAGCCCGGGTTCTTTGTCATATGGATGCTAGCGACACTATCATATACGTGAGCCAAAAAGCGCAAACGGTCCCAGGCCAGGTAAGGTGGCACCCGTGGGAATACCGTGCGTGAGGCCGCAAAGTGATATGATGTGTTACATGCTAGATCGGTGTGACTTAGGATTGGGGTCCTGACAGCGTTGGTATCAGAGCTTGACTGCCTGTAGGATTACCAAGCCAAACTGGTCGAAGTTGAGTCTAGAAATTCTTTAGTTATATAAGGGAATTGATTGTGGGATGGAACGTAAGGCTCTTTTACTCCTTATACCTCATGCCCTTCTGATCTGAGTCATCTTATCTTTCCTACGGGGATTAAGAGCTAGGCTATCTCTTCTTTCTATCAGGATCACGCGTTACTAATCCTTAGACTTATAAGATTGTTGGATTTAAGCTTGAGTTCAGTTTCTACTACTTCTGTATGTTAATTGTTGATCTCGAAACCTTGATATTGTGCTTCTGAGTGGTTATGCCACCATTTTTTGTGAATGTCTCAAATCTCTTCTGAGCATTTACAGCCGTTATGCTGTCCGAGTCATTCCAGGTTTCTAAATAGTCTGATGCATTTGCAAAATCCTTTCCCTCTGGTTTCGATGCTCCTTTATGCCAGCTCAATCACACTAATTGTTTAGTTGAGGTATTCTACTGCCTCGACCTTTATGTTGGAATAATTATTATGACCCTAGGTGTCTCAGGGGATCATCTAGTGGTCTAGCCATGATTTGTGTCCTAGTGTGACGATTCTGGCCTTTATTCCAGAAAGCATTCCGTGATGCTACTTAGGAGTAGGTATTCTATTCCTGGGTTTTGAACCCGAGATTCATCCTACTTACATCATGTTGATAGTGTTGCTAGTTCCTTTAGGATAATAGTAACCTTTGCGATAGTCCTCGAGGTTCATGGTACATCCTTCTTCCAATTACCATGAATCATTCTTGGCAGGAGTTCTTCTGAACCAAAAGATGACAACAAGAGTGCTCTCGATGAGTTCTCCATGCTATATTGTGACTCTGCCAGCTCAACCTTTCTACATGGGTTATCCGGAAGAATTATGTTGAACCTGGTTCGACATACTAATCTATGCATCCACAACTCAGAAAGTTATATGTTCCTTTGAGTTGTCCCTCTTTAGTTGTCTACTGACCTTCGTCTATCAATTGATAGTCAAGAGTATGCGTGCGTTCGTTTATCGATGCCTATTACTCTTATGGTCCGTCAAGCCATTCTATCGTAGAATGACCAGAAGAAACAAACTCCAGTACCTCTTCCATATCCAGGATTGGGTTAAAGCAATTGTGCTCCGCAGATCAAAATGCCAGCCCAGCTTTTGATTCTGTTCTACCTTGGGGTATTACCATCTTTTATATCAGGATTATCGTAGGAATTGCACACCATCCTATGAACTCTTGGTACAATGATACTTCTTGCCATCATTGTTCATTTCTCGGATCCTGTGTTATTGTAACCGGAATGCCGACAAATGAATTATGGTGTATGAAGTCAATACTGCTAGCAACTCTATTGCTTGGTAGTTAAATGGACGATAACCTCATTCTTAGCGTGTTGATTGTTGAATCGTCACCCTAAGACTGATTGTGCTACCTAGTCCCTAATTCTGGTGCACTCCTCGACCAATGAGATAGGAATTATTTCAAATCTTCGCTCTATTGATCATATCGTCTTGCCTCAAAAAGCAAGATTGTTCTCGAGCTTAGTAACATATCGGTGGTTCGTGATTTTCCGAAGATCTTCTCGGAAGTATTACCAGGTTGTCACCTGACCGCTGTGTTGAGCTCGTGATCAAGTTGGTTTCTTGTGAACCATCCTTCTCCAAGAATCTGTGTTAGATATCCCTGAGCTAGTTGGTTAAGCTAGACAACAACTTGGAGAGTTGGAAGATAAAAGCTTGCCTGACTTAGTTCGTTCCAAAGGGATATTCTTGTGTAGGGTGTGCTGAAGAAAGATGATATCTTCATCGATTGGTCCCTGTGATCAGTTGCTGGACCTATTGTCTTATCAATCCTTTGATTTGAGTGTGGGCTATCGTCAAATCAAATCAGTACCGATGATGCTCGTAATGTTGTCTTACTCATGGTTGATCCCTCGAGCATACACCATTACATCTTTGGTTTGACCAATGCTATCACCGTGTTCACATGATGGTGGAAGTTCAGTGATATGGAAATTCCGATGAGTTGCTGTTGAGCCCATCAGTAGCATTTTGTCTCCCCCCATGAATCATGTTGAACATCAACCTAGTGTTGAAAACTTGTGTAAGCATTTCTTCGTGTATCGTTCATGAAGCATATGTTTGGATGAGAGTAGTGACTTCCCCTAATTCATGTGCATCTGATGCAAGTTGCCGCCATGAATTCAAGGAAGATTGTTTTGTTTCCTTGGAATCATCCCAAATCAGTCATGCTCACGTGCGAAGTATTCTGTGGTCTGGAGACTTGCAACCTTCATTCCATATGTGTCCCGAGCACACCAAGCCACTGATTGATTTGTTCAAGGAGAAGAAGTTCCTTCATAAGAGCTAATCATATGACTTATGCAAGGACTTCGTTATCCACGGTGATGGTTCCTAACCAGAACTCGGTAGTGTTTTATTGTAAGACTACCACGTGGTCATGCTTGTCTGGGACAACGTGTTCACATGTTTGTAGCAGAACCAGCTCATGTTTTGGAGCTTACTATCGTAGTTCATTCCCCGAGAATCTCGCAACGTCATCTCGTCGATTTGTGTTGCAAACTTTCGTTTTTCTTCCTAGACTCGATGAGTCTGGAATATCCTGACACCAACCAGATCTGATTCTCAGGCAGATATGATGGTTTGGAACATTTCCCAAAAACTATAATATCGGTCTCTCGGAAACCGGTAAAGTGGATGTCGTGGCCAACACACCCAGCCGGAAGACCTGTTATTATAATATCCTGATTGAGGAAGTTGGCCACCTCCCCATAAGGATCTCCTAGAACTTATTCTAGTAGTTGTTCCTTATGGATTTTTGTGCTCCCGAAGCCCGACCTTTTACTTGATGTCCTAGATATCAAACCATATCTATGGGTGGATTATGCTAGCACATCAAGGAGAACATTAGAAGCGGAGTGCTAAATGTCTCCCGGTCGATCATCCAGATTTCGTCCCCTTGGCCTCGCTAAGGTGAAATCTGAGAAAGTGTTATCTTCCTTTGCATCTGCATCGTCCATCGCTATTCATCATGGTAGTATGTTGTGTTGTCAGCACCCTTGACGCGGTTGTTGATAAAACCTTGATGATTGTGGAAATGCTCAAGTTCTTGAGAGCAAGCACAAGCGCTACGTGTTATCATCGGCACTACCTGGATTGCTCTCAGTTTCCTCGGCAATGCTATGATCTTTTCAAACAGTGAATTCACTTTCTATTGTTGGGTTCTTCCCCAGTTACCAGAATCATTCCCAGCATTTGCATTTTGTTCCCAGCTTGCCCTGCCAATGTGCCATTCTACCATGAGTCTCTTCCATTTCCGGTGATAAGCAAAAATCATACATTGCGTTGTCTTCAACAAGGTAATCCACATCATCCATTCTAGTCCGAGTATGCCATTCTACCGAACCCCTCTAAATGATCGATTATGATTTGCCTTAAGCTGGTATAAAGAGTTTCAATGATCTTTGAATCAAAGGTAATTCTTTTTGCCACTTAAGGGGATATATCTTCGAGTCACCTTCCCTAAGGTGCATCATTATGGTGTCATGTCAACTTAACTCCTCGCTACGTTGACAACCGTTCACACCCTCTTAGGTGTGGAATTGTTGCCTACCTAGTAAACCTTCGTCATCCGTTTCACTCCATCCCTCTAGATGTATGCTTCGTGTCTCAGCTCAAGAGATGTTGCTATGACTCACTTTGTGAGCTGAACCTAAGTTGATTGATCTTCGAGAAGATCGATTCTTCTGGAGTTGTCCTTTTCCTCTTGCTGTCATGCTAGTTGGAGTTCTCAGAACAAGACTTCGAGTCAAAGATGGTGATTGAATTAATGTTCAATTGAAGTGCAACCTGGATCGTGAAGATTGTGCTAGTTGCGTTCTCCCTTCACCTTACCCTACGCTTGAATCTCGGGACGAGATTTTTGTCTAGTGGGGGTGAGTTGTCACATCCCTGGTCCTGTTATGCACTAGGCTAGACCTCATGTGAGCATCATGTTTTAATCCAAATGAAATTTGAATTGAGGAATTTTCAAAGCCTCAGAAACCTTCTAAAAATGATCAACATTAAAATCTCCTCAAAGAAGTCCAAGAAAATGTTCCTCTTAGTCTCTGAAAATATTGCAAAGAGGTAAAACTCAAAACAATATTTTTGGTATCTCAGAGTTAATTATTTTGGGCCTTTGAATTAAATAAATAGCTATTTGCATTGGATATATATTTGATATATAAATAATATATGTCCAATAATTACTGGAACATTTTATGTGGTTTGGTATATTTTAACTCTAGCCACATAACTATTTTCAGGATTTTATAAAATGGTTTAGTATTTTACTAAACTAAAACAACACAGAACAAAATAGATAAATAAAAACAGAAATAGAAAGCAGAGAGAGAGAACTTACCTCAGCTTACCTGGCAGCCCACCCGCAGCCCAACACCGTGCAGCCCAGCAGCGGCCCAGCCCACTGCCGCTTCTCCCCTGTCGTCTTCCTCCCCCTCGCCCCGAAGCTGCTCGGTGGCGCGCGCGGCCACGCGCCCCGGCCACCTCCTCCCTCCCAGCCTGCCTGGCTCCTCCCCGACGCCCGGTGACGCCACGCACCCCCCTGGAACCCCTCGACCTCTCCCATCGCCCCTCCCCTTCTCCGTCCCTCTCGCACACAACCGGCCAAGCGCCACCATCGCTGACCCTCGCTGCCCTCGCGGCCACCGCCACCCCCTCTCCTCCCCGACGCGCTCCCGAGCTCCTGCAGTGCCTCCCTCGACCTCCTCGACGTCTCACGCGACCAGAAGGGCCCCGAGCAGCCGCCATCGTCATCATCTCCAAGCTTCGGCCCGGCGCCCTTCTCCGTCGATTCGGCCACTCCGGCGCGCCCCTCGAGCCCCCTAACCCTCCCTGCAGCTCCGCGGTGAGCCTCTGACCCGATTCCCCCTCTCCCCGTGCCCTACCTCCCTCTCTAGCCGCCGTTCACAACGAGCCGAGAACTCCACGCCGCCGGCGATGTCGCCGCCGTCACTGCAGCCAGTAAGGCTCGAAACCGAGCACGGCACCGTGCTCCTAGCATCTTCAGGAGCTCGGTGAGCCCCTTAGCCATCCCTCCCGTCCTCTGTGGCCTCGCCCCGCTCGAACCCGAAGCTCCGGCCGCCGCACTTGCCATCGCCGTCGTCGGCTCCGGCCACCCCAGCCGCGGCCACAGCCACCGCTGGACGCGCCGCGTCGCGGACGTTCTAATGAGCCAAACCGCGCGCCAAACCATCGCCCCTAGCTCAAATCCGAGCCGCGCCGCCGTGCGGAATGGTCGCCGCCGGCGATACTCCGGCGACTGCCGACGTGGCACGCTTAATTAGTGTTAATGACCCAACTAATTAAACCCACAGCCTCTGACAGTGGGCCCCACCCCTGGTCAAACCCCAGTCAGCGCTGGGTTTGACCGGGATTAGCTCCTGTGTCACTGACGTGTGGCCCCCACACGTCAGGTTTGACCTGGGGCGCCCAGTTGACCTGCTGACGTCATCATGACGTCAGGATGACGCAGTAATGCTTTCTGGATTTATTTATATTCAGGAAATTCCAGAAAATGCCTAAAACTTCTAAAATTCATAGAAATTCAACCGTAGCTCCAAATTAAATAATTTATATATGAAAAATTATCAGAAAAATTCAAGGAATCCATCTGTACCATTTTCATGCATGTTAGAACAACTTATAGATGCTGTTTAGCACAAATCATATAAAGGGCATTTAAATAATCACATATGGAGTTTGAATTTGAATCTTGTATTCAAACCAACTTCATTTAATCTGTTGCTAGTTGCATTAGCTCAAAACACATTCATATGGCCATGTCATGAGCATGCATCATATTGTGCATTGCATTGATTGTATTTCTTCTTTGTTGCCGGTATCTGTTCCCTCCCGGTAGACGATGTTCCGACGTTGTGATCGTTGACACTGATGAAGACTCAATGTTATCTTCAGAAGTGCCAGGCAAGCAAAACCCCCTTGTTCATTCCGATACAATCCTACTCTCTCGCTCCTGCTCTCTTTTACTGCATTAGGACAACATCGATTCATCTGTTACTTGCTGCGGTAGCTGAACCCCTTTATCCTTTGCATGACCTGTCATTGCCACAGTAAATAGATGAAACCCACTAGCATGAGTAGGAGTTGTTTGAGCCCTGTTGTGCCTACTCATTCATGCTTGCTTGTCATGCCTGCTACTGCTTAGAGTTGAGTCAGGTCTGATTCATCGGGGATGAATCAGAGGCGTGTGAACATGTCCTACTGTGTGTGAGCTAAGTGTGTGAACACGTTTTGGTAAAGGTAGCGGTGAGAGGCCATGTAGGAGTACATGGTGGGTTGTCTCATTGCAGCCGTCCTCAGGAACTGAGTTCTGTGTTTGTGATCCATGATTCAGCTACTACCATACATTGGGCCCTGAAATATGACCCCGCTCGACTTCTTATTCACCCTAGTCCTCTGTCCAGGAGTTGCA
This sequence comes from Triticum aestivum, assembly GCF_018294505.1. Lineage (NCBI taxonomy): Eukaryota > Viridiplantae > Streptophyta > Magnoliopsida > Poales > Poaceae > Triticum > Triticum aestivum. Next base: position 207,895,493 of record NC_057809.1, read on the forward strand.
AGTAGTTTCTGGTGTTTGTAGCTTACTGGAGGCCGTGGACAGCGCTGACCGTAGGGGTGGGCTGTGATGCGGTAGGTACGTGGCACGGTGTACCGGATGCCCGTTTGGTATCTCGGGAACCCTGTTCACATCGTTTGGGGCTGTGAGCGAAACTCCGGCCGGATCTCCTCATGGATGGAACCCGAATAGGCGATAAACCTGGACCAGAGACTTAGGTGTTTAGGTAGGTCGTGGTCTACACCCACGTCGGCTTTCGCTTGAAGTCTGCCGAGCACATGTCGTGTGCAGACGCTAAGTGGTGGAAACATGTATGAAGAAGTACACCCCTGCAGGGTTAACATCATCTATTCGAATAGCCGTGTCCACGGTAAAGGACTTCTGGGTTGCTTATATCAGTTCATAGACAAGTGAAAGTGGATACTCTAAAATACGCAAGATAAGCGTGAGTGCTATGGATGGCGCTCTCGTAGGGAGACGGGAGTGGATCCATAGTGGTGTATTGATATGGTGAATATGTGGACTCGTGTGCGCCACCTCAAAAGAGTTACATTGCAGTCGTAGTTCAGGATAGCCACCGAGTCAAAGCTGGCTTGCTGCAGTTAAACCCCACCATCCCCTTTGTTGATAATGATGCATATGTAGTTAGTTCTGATGTAAGTCTTGCTGGGTACATTTGTACTCACGTTTGCCTATTTTATGTTTTTGCAGAGAGACTTCGGTCTCACTAGTAGTTTCGCGTGGACTTCGACGTTTAGCTTGTTACCTCAGCTACGATCTTGTGCCCCGGCAGGATCTGGTAGATAGTCAGGCTTCTCAGCCTTTTCAGTTATAGATGTCTGTACCCAGACATGATAGCTTCCGCTTGTGCTTTGATTTGTATGCTCTGATTGTTGGGTCATGAGACCCATGTTTGTAATATCTCGCTCCTCGGAGCCTATTGAATAAATACTTGAGTCGTAGAGTCATGTTGTGATGCCATGTTGTGTTTGCACATATCGAGCATATTGTGTGTATGTTATTGAAATGCTTGGTATGTGTGGGATCTGACTATCTAGTTGTTTATTCTTAGTAGCCTCTCTTACCGGGAAATGTCTCCTAGTGCTTCCACCGATGCCATGGTAGCTTGCTACTGCTCCGGAACACTTAGGCTGGCCGGCATGTGTCCTTCTTCGTTCCTGTGTCTGTCCCTTCGGGGAAATGTCACGCGATGAATACCAGAGTCCTGTTAGCCCGCTACAGCCCGGTTCACCGGAGTCCTGCTAGCCCAGTGCTACAGCCTGGATTCACTCGCTGATGACCGACACGTTCGATGCTGGGTCATGGATGCCTGTCCCTGTAAGTTAGTGCCACTTTGGGTTCACGACTAGCCATGTCAGCCCGGGTTCTTTGTCATATGGATGCTAGCGACACTATCATATACGTGAGCCAAAAAGCGCAAACGGTCCCGGGCCAGGTAAGGTGGCACCCGTGGGAATACCGTGCGTGAGGCCGCAAAGTGATCGATGTGTTACATGCTAGATCGGTGTGACTTAGGATCGGGGTCCTGACAGATGACCTCCGTTCTGCAGTCCATGGCCTTGGTCTTGTTGCACCGAAATGGCAACCTTTGCATGATGCCTCGGTACTCCGCGGCTGCGCTTGCCCCCTTTGCACCAACGAGGAAGCAAGGACGCTGCCTGCGCTGGAGCCTGCCTGGCGCCCGCCTGGTGTCGATCGTCATGCCTCACATCAGGAGAGCCTCGTGAGTTTGCCCCCGCCTTGATATCTCCGCTCCTCGCGAGACTGCCTGACCAGGCTACTCCTGAGGAGGTATTGCATTGTCCGCCTCGCGAGGCTTGGCCCTCGCGAGGGTCTTGGGTGCCTTGTTGGTGAAGATGGGCTATACGGCCTGCTGGCTTCGCCACGCCGCGGGCCACAGGCAGGCAAGTCTAGGGACCCCCGTTCCCGGAACGCTGACAGTAGCCCCCGGGCCAAGGTGCGCTCGTGCTTGGCTTCACGGCGAAGCGAAGGGTCAAGTTCGGAGCACCGCTGGCCCCCAAAAGCCGCGGCCTCGGTTGACGCGTGGCAGTTGATTGGACGTGGGCGTCTCCACTTCCCCACGCTGCCTCAACGACTGCATGACTTGACAAGTCCCTGCGACATGCAAGGGAAACCATCATTATCTGCGAAATGGGAGACGCCTGTTGGCCTTCTCTTGCTATATATGGAGAGGGGGCGGAGCCCCCGTTGCCCCTTCTCTTCCTCGCTTGCTCGCTTCTTTTTTGCTTCATTGCTTGCAGCTCCTCGATGCGCCACGAAGGAAGTTCTCAGCCGCCGAGAAGGGGAAAGCCCCTCGCGAGGGTCCCGGTTTCCCGGCGCCCAAGCGTGGGTCGCGGCCGTCCGCACAAGCATGCTGCGACCCCCACCGTGGCCCACCGCTAAGGCGGCGCCGCGACACGCGGAGGGGGACCGTCCCAACCATGGCGGTCCAGCTGAAGAGGGGAGGTGCAAGATGGTTGGCGTGGCCTCCCCCGCCACGCTTTCCATTTAGTAGAGGTGTCGCCGGAGTTCGTTGTCTGGTCGGAGATGCCGGCGAAACTGGCTCCAGCTTCCGTGCTTCTTTGTCGATGAACTGTCGGCCCCTGTCCAGGCGGCTCTAGTTGCAGGAGGATGGTTTGCTGCAGTAAAGGCCTCCTGGGTCGTGGTCGAGACTTCCGCCACGGGCAACATAGCCATGGCTCGCGGCTGCAGACGTTCGCCCGCTGTGCGCGCGGCCTGGGCAGGCGGTGCATGCTCCACTTCAGGTATGACGGTGGGTCGACCCTCTATGTGAGGGGTGTTCGAGGGAAGATGGTCGCCGCGCCGGGTGCTGCCCCGAGACGAACGCCGGTGAGTAAGGTGCTCGGCCTTGGGTGGTCGCGACAAGGATGAGGGCGAGCCTACCCTCGGCGGCGACCGCTTCTCTTCCAGCTACGGCGGCACTTCCTTCGGTGACAGCTCCAGCAGCGGTGGCTACGACCATCCTCCGTGGCGCCTCGCCAGCTTCGAAGGAGGCAGCGGATCATCTCGTCGCCGCGCCTCCGTGAAGCGCGAGGAGGGGTCTGGCTAGGCTCGGGGCGTCGCCAAGGGCCTACCTCCGCGGATTGCTGAAATGCCACTTTGTTTAGCTTTTTACTTTTTCCTACATCAGAAATCAAAACCAGTATGGGCCCAGAGGGGCGTGTGTCGAACTGTGGTTCTTGGTTAATGCGACGTGTGTGTTATTCCCATGCCATGTTGTTATTTTGCGCAACGATAACTTAACCTGATGTGTCTGGGATGCCCTTTCCTTCACGAGGTGCCTTCCTCCTGGTGCGTATGGGATGCCCTTTCATTCACGAGATGCCTGTGTTTGCTTAGAAACTGCCAAAACAAATTTGTTAGCGGGTGCACTAGAGGGTTTGCCGTTCACCCAAACCTTGACTTGGCGCTTTGTATCGCTATACCCGAGGGGCACGGATTAGAGAGATGTGCCAGCTTTCAGGCTCGAACGAGGGTGACTCACGAGAAGGCGGAGAGAAGAAAACGCTCGCGAGGGCACATGCCTAGTGTCGTCTTCTGGGAATGGGGGTCCCCAGAAGACTTGCCTGCCTGCGGCCTGCGGCGTGGCTCAAGTGGGGGCCCAGCACGGCCCATCTTCATCAGCTCAAGCTCAAGACCCTCGCGAGGGCCAAGCCTCGCGGGGCGGACGACAGGAAGCTTCCTTAGAGGTAGCCTCCTCAGGCAGGCTGGCGAGTAGGCGGAGAGATCAAGGCAGGGTACCTCGCGAGGAACCCGTGACGGCAAGCCATGACGATCGAGACCAGCGGCGGGTGCCAGGCGGGCGCTGGCCTACGTAGTTTCCTTGTTTCCCCTTTGGTGCAAAGGGGGCAAGCACAGGCCAAGCATTAGGCAAAGGTTGCCATTCCGGTGCAACGAGACCAAGACCAGACAGAGCGGCAAGATGGAGGTCACCGTGAGCCCAAGACGGCGTCATCACCAATACTTTTGGTAGCCGAAGACCACCTTTGGTCAGGATAACTTGTACTACATGTTCCCTTCAAAATGGCCAATTGTTGGCGCCCTTCCGCTCATTATTTGGGGAGAGGCCCAGGGCCTCTATAAAATAGAGCTAGCCACCACAGAGGGAACGGACATCTAGAAATCTGGTAGAACGCTAGCAGAGAGAGATGGAGAGGCGACTGAACTCACCCTAGCAGTTCATCGCACCAGCTCAAGAACACCTCTAGCGAGGTTGTTCTTCCTTTGTACTGATCCTCATCAGCCCCTGAGGCAATCCACCGCACCCACACACTGGAGTAGGTATTACACCACAACGGTGGCCCGAACGAGTATAAACCTTGTGTCCCTTGTGTTGTTCGTGGTTTCCAGCTCAAATCATGCGGGAGATTGGGCATAGATCTGTAGGGGAGAGATATCCGCACGCACCCCAGTGTTCGAACCTCAAGGGTCTGCCGGAATCCGAAATCCGACATTTGGCGTGCCAGGTAGGGTGCAACCGGAGTCCTCCCTCCTGATGACCCCGCTCTCCCCCGACATCGCATCCCGCCCTCATGGCGGACAACGCGCCGCCGCTCCAGCAACGGATGCCAACACTGGGGCCCAGGGGGCTCCGGGCCTTGGCCCCCCCTTGCGACAGTGCATGGCCATGCAAGTTTAGCCTGAGATGTCGTCGCGCTACGACGGTGCGACGGACACGTGATTTTCTGTGGCGTATGAGGAGGCCATCCTCGGAGCCGGGCGACGATCGGGTGATGGCCAACTGGTTACCCATGGCCCTCACCGGCATCCCGCGCGCGTGGCTCACTCCACCTGCGATGGCCTCTGTCGCCTCCAGGGAGGACTGCGAGACCTCTTCCTCACCTGTTTCGCCGCACCAGCACCACCCGTCGTCGCAGGTCTCCTGGGTGGCTCCCGAGCACCACCCCGAGTCATCACGTCAAG